>NW_017234869.1:0-10056 GCF_000208745.1 Theobroma cacao | reverse complement strand
TCATGCACTATTGTATTATGAATATATATATATATATATATATATATATGTGTGTGTGTGTGTGTGTGTGTGTGTGTGTGTGTTGTGCATGATGATTGATATTGTGTATGATGACTATAACCGTGTGTGTGCATGATGTGAGGGAATGCACATGCCGGTGATGATGGTGGCGTGAGAGATGGATGATGATAGTGCCCGTGTGCATGATTGTGGGGGGATGTACACGATGGCACTGATTGTGCACGATGTGGGGGGATACACACGATGGCGCCGGCTATGTGCATGATGTGGGGGGATGTATATGAGCTGGGTGTGATTATGATGATATTGATGTTTATCTATGTAATTATGCATATCTATACATATGAAATGAAAGTTCATGAATATGATTTATGATTGACATATATGTGAAATTTGATACATCGCACTTTGGGAAATTTCATGTGTTTTATGTTGATTTTGTTGGTTTAGCAGGATAACTTTTTATTGAGTGAAGGGAAACCTTTTTCTTGGTGCTCTGTTTCTCGCTGCAGCGAGATTCATTTTTGCTGCAGCAAGAAACTCTTGGGTTTTTGGAGGGTGACTGGCCAGAAACTCGTTGCAGCGAGAAAGTTTCTGTTTTGGGGCAGGAATTTCGCTGTAGCGAGATTCATTCTCGCTGCAGCGAAAAACTTTCTGTTTTGTCTCACATTTTGATTAATTGTTACCCTAGTTTCCATTCCTTTGGTACCATAATTAAGCATGGACTTCCAATATTACAGAATCAATGATTTAAGTTTAAAATGAGGAGGTTTGGTGAGAAACCCTCGGCCAGTTGAGAAACCCTAGTTTGGTTAATAACTTAAATCCCAACGTCGCTACAGCGAGAATGCCTTTCCGCTGCAGCGAAGATTCGTTGTCGCATTTGACTCGTTTGTGTATCACTAAAGCCTTCATTTTTCAAATTATTTGTTATGTATGGGTTCATCATTACCAAGTGATTAATCATTTAAGGGTTTGATGAGGGGATTATAATATGAATGAAATTAAATTGCATTGTTTTAAAACAAGTGCGTCATGATTTTAAATTCTTCCCTATTGTTGCTTATTCCCTTCCTTGTTCACTCACTAGGTTTATACTCACCGTTTTCAACTTCATGTTTTCATATCACGAGGCAGCCGGTAACTAGGACAAGGTGTCCTTGTAAACTTGTATCCATCTTTTGGTAGGTGTCTCGGCATTCAGTAGCTGTACATTCGTCCGAGTCTCTCTGCTGGAAGTCGAGTATTCTTTTGTTGTGTATAGACAAACCTAATGTAAATTATTAAGATACATGTTGTAGACAACGTATATACACTTGTTTAGTATGCCAGTATGAGGTTGCAATGTTTAATATTACTTTGATCCTCAGTTATGAAATGTGACTTAGCAGTTTATGATGGAATGATGAACACGTCAGATTAATAGGCTTGCTTGGGCTTAGTGGACTACGTCCATTGGGCCCATGCTCCAGTCATGGGCCGAAATTGGGTCATGACAATATCATGAAATGTTGGATTCTTACTTGTCAAGATTTTAGCTTGAAGTACCTGCATTTTCTTGTTTTGAAAGCACATTAGTCACGATCATTGTTTCCATACGTGCCATAAATTCACTCATGCTTTCTACCATTTCATTCTTAATTTCTTCATGTATTTCCCCACATATTTCCTCATGTATCTTACCAAAGTTTTCTTATAGATTTTTCACTTTTTCTTCTAATGCAATTGCAGAACTGGTAGCATTTGAGTTGATAGGGCTACACCCAAACTCAGATGTTGCTGCATTGTTGTGTGTTCCACTAAGTAGAGCTGTAACAGGCACTCGAGTATCAAACCCATACACGTAAGTGCGTGTAGTCTCCATCCCTCTAATTGCTTCAGTCCAAGCATGCAGATCAAATTCTGACCGAGAAGATGAATTTTCACCATACTTCTACGATAAATATAGAATTATACATTTCCTACATAAAAAATGAAGAAAAAATAGTATTTAATTGTATTGTCAACTTTGAAGTAAAAATTAATCAATTTTGTGCATACACTAGTAGATTTATACTTGTTATCTATAAAATGACCACGACCTGCTAAACGTTTATTGGTGAGGTTGAACACTTCCAAAAAGCTAACATTTCGTTCCATCTCAATTGCCTCCATTTATTTACTACTATATATACGTAATCATAATCCATATATATAAATAACATGTAAGGAAAAACCAAAGTCAAACTACTAACAATTTAAATTTAGTTTTAAAGAAAACCATACATATAAATGCGAAGTAAGATTAATGCATACCATCTTTTTTTCATGAACAATAAATGGAACTGAACTGCCAGTGTGCTTTGGAATGCTTCCGTCTTTTGGCGTTAAACGATTTTGCCTTGCTTTTCTTGATTTGTTTTGCCATTGTTTTGTACCCCATACCATATTGATAAGGGCATCCCAAATTTCATTTGTGATCCATTCCCTTGACATGCCTTGACAATCCCTAATATTGTTTGTTTTAGCTTCTATCATTGCTTTATTCCTGACATCTAAAAGCATGTCTTTTAACCAATCGGAACAAATTTTTCCCCATATTCATCGAACCAAAACATCTTGATTTGTAGGCCAAACACATTTTTCCTACATCAAAATAATAGAGTAACTAAAAAAATTGATACAAATTAATTGAAAACAAAAAGTTATAATTTAATTGAATAAAAAACATAGAACCTGAAATTTCTTAAACATTAACTTCTTTATGTCATTAGGGACTTTCCTCCATGTTGACCATGGACCATGGAAGTGATTTTTTATGATCCTTGTTATTGTAGTTGTGACCCCTTGCTAGAAAAAAGTACTTGTACAAGATAATAGAAAAATATTACATACTAAACTATATAACTATTTCATTATAATACAAGATAACATACCTCTCTCTAATAGGAGTTATACGCAATCTTTCGGATGGATCTATAGGAGTCTGTAATCCTACACCATTCCCTCTACCCTTTTACCTTGAGGATGTATCATCTACACTTGCACCTAAATCAATAGATGTGGATCTAAGAGAATCGTGAGTAAATGTCTCATTATATACTTGCTCTGTAGATACACTTAACAAAAAGGGTGGCTCAAAGGGCACATCATTATTAACCTGCTATATCTGTGGTTGAATAGATGGATCAGTAAACGCACTAGCATTTGTAAGCAACGATATAATTTTAGAGGCATTTGTTGCTCTAGGTCTCAGTTTTGAATGCTTCCTTTTAACCATCGCTCCTGTAATTTTTTTATTAAAATTCATACACAAATTTTAAAAAAAAATTGAAAACAAACTATAAAAATCATCAATTTACAACAATCAAGAGTAATTCCTAATCATTTGTACAATAAAACATGCCATTATAAAGTATTCATTTCAACAATTATAAATATAAACTATAATAATTTTATAACATGTCAAGATCTTTCAATATTATAAAATTAAAGTTAAACAACTGTGTAACAAAAGATATAGAACCAATATCATATATGTCTACCATTATCAATCACTTTCAGAATAAGCAAACTCATGTTCTTCATTATTATCACTATCACAACTAAAAGTTTCTTCGTCTTCGTATTCAACTTCATCTTTATTTTCATCTCCTTCCATATCATCTTCTTCATTTCATCTCCTTACATGTCATCTTCTTCATCTTCATCTCCTTGCATGTCATCTTCTTCATCTTCATCTCCTTGCATGTCATCTTCTTCATCCTCAATCAAGAGATTAACCTTTTCATAATCACCATTTGCTAAAACTGTAGAGTTATCAAGTTCTTCCGATAGAGTAACATTAATTGAAATAGACACATCTTCTTGGTATACTTCTTCATTCAAATCAATTTCATTTTCTCTATCTCCTCTACAAGGAATGTGGAATTTACTCCTAACTTTTGTTTGAAATACTACCCACTAATCACGTCGATCTTTTTTGGTTAATAGATAACTACTATAATAAACTTTGTGAGCTTGTCCAGCTAAAACAAATGGTTTATTAGTGGCAAGTATTGAGTTGTGTTTAATTTCAACAAAACTATGAAAAAAGTCTACCTTAATACCTTTTTTAGTGTCAAACCAATGAACTTAAATAGCACAACTTTGTTTCTGACACCAAAATACTCCAACTTGATTATATCCACTAAAATACCATAAAAGTCACGCTTATAATTATTGTAAAAATCCCCTTTTATGCATATCCTACTATTCATTGTCTTACTTTTTTGTCCATAATCTAAGGTGTGAAACTTGAAACCATTTACACAGTATCCTTTGTAACACCTTATCATACGTCCTAGACCATAGGAGATTTCAAGTATACGTGGGTCCATTTCATCCTTACATTCTGTAACTTACGAACATGAAATACAAGATCAAAAATGATTAATTGCATAAGTAATGCATATTTGTTATTAAAAGTTCACTTCTAATTTACGTAAACTTACATATTTTTTAAACCATTTCACAAATCTTGGATCACATACTTTCTCTAATTCATCTTCTGATATAGTCACAACATTTCTCTTCACCATTTTATCAAATATCCTATCATCATATCCATAATTTACAAATTAAGTTCATTATTATAATCAATCATTTGAGGTTATGGTAAAATGGTACTTACTTAGTATATGGGAGCATCTTTTCACAATTCATTAAAACATATAGCTTAGCAGCATAAAACTCATCCTCATCTAAAAATCGAGATTTATCTAATGAACCAAAAGCTTGCCCAAGATGAGTGAAAATTGAAAGAGAATGAAGAGAGTCCACATTTCCCCCATCATCATTACATGGCACTCGATTTAATCTTGTTCGTACAGTTGGTTCAAAATACCATGAGCAAAACGAGGAGATTTCCTCGATCATATAAGCCTCACATATAGATCCTTCAACAAAGGCTCGATTTTTTACTTTCTTTTTCCAATGTTGCAAAAACCTAAAAATCACAATATTCATAAAACTTAATGAGTACCTTAAACTCTTCTAATAAACTATTTGAAAACAAATAATAAGTATAGTACCTCTTAAATGGATACATCCATCGATAATGGACGAGTCCACCAACCTTTGCCTCATAAGGTAAATAAATCGGCAAATGCTCCATAGAGTCAAAGAAACCGAGAGGAAAGATCTTTTCTAGTTTGCATATAGTTTCACATATTTTCTTTCCAAAGCTTTCATATGATCTACAAGTATTTCAGTTGAGCATAAATCTCTAAAAAAGTGAGACATCTCAGTAATTACATCCCAAATTGAGTGAGGCACCATATCACGAAAGACAATTGGGAGCAATCGTTACAAAAAAAATTGACAATCATGACTTTTCATCCCATAAAATTTACAATCAATCTCATTAACGCACTGAGATATGTTTGATGCAAAGCTATCAGGTAATCTCAATTGTTTCACCCAAGCACAGATAATTTTTATTTCCTCCTTATTTAAGGTGTATAAAGCCTTAGGCTTGAAATTTTTTCATTATTTTCCACCAATTCCAATTCTGAACGCTTGCAATACAACTTCAAATCTTGTCGTGCCTTTAAGTTATCTTTCGTTTTCCCCTTAACATCCATCATTGTGTTAAACATATTCTCAAATACATTACATTCAATATGTATCACATCTAGATTGTAACAAATAAAAAGTGTATGCCAATAATGTAAATCCCAAAATATACTTTTTTTCACCCAATTATGACTTACACCATAACTCGAAATCTTCTACTCACCACATTTTGTTCCAAATGGGATATGGGGAAGCGAATTCAAACGTGACAATATTTCTTCTCTTGATAATTGAGGAAATGAGAAGTCATGCTCAACTCTTTTTTTAAGAAATTTATCTCTCTTCCTCCCAAAAAGATGATTAGGTCACAAGAATTGCTAATGATAATAAAAAAAATAAGGTTTCTTGCTATGATCCAATATGAAAGACTTAGAACATTCTATGCAATAGGGACATGATAATCGTCTATGAGTACTCCATCTTGACAACATACCGTAAGTAGGAAAATCATTAATTGTCCATATAATGTTGCCTTTAATTGAAAATTTTGTTTCCTATATGCATCATACGTGATAACACCTTCGGTCCATAATACTTTCAACTCATCTATCAAAAGACTCAAGAAAACATCTATGTTTTGGCTTGGATTTTTCTTTCCCAGAATGACCATATTAAGAAATATATATGGTTGTTTCATACACATCCATGGGGTAAATTGTGCACATAGAGCATTATTGGCCAAACAGAATAAGGTTTCACAGTCGGTCCATAAGGATTGAAACCGTCAGCACATAACCTTAGTCTGACATTTCAAGGTTCCATTACAAATAACTCATGTGTGCGGTTGAAGGGTTACCAAACCTCACTATCAACAGGGTATCTAAGGACTCCATCATGACCTTGGTTTTGTGTATGCCACGCCATATGTTCAGCAGTTTTGCTTGACATATAAAGTCTTTAAAGCCTTGGTATAAATGGCAAGTAACGCAAAATCTTGTAAGGTATTTTCTTCTGCCTTTTCACACTTGATTTTCTCAGTTTATATCGAGGATGCCCACATATCAGACAATGCTCCAAATCAACAGTTTCCTCATAAAATAAGATGCAATTGTTTTTACAAGCATGAATTTTGAAATATCCAAGTCCAAGTTTTGCTACCTTTTTTTTATTCTATAGAAGTCAGTAGGTAAAGTTTCATCTGATGGCAACATATTCTTTATTATCTCCAACAGCCAATCAAAGCATGATTCACTTAAATTAAACTCTGACTTAACATTTAAAAGTTACGACACAGTTGAAAGTGTTGTGTGTTTTGTGTAACCTGACTACAAAGGTTAATCTACATTACTTAACAAAGAGTAAAAGCTAGCTACATTTGGATTTAGATCTTCTTCCACAAACCTTGACTCATTATCATGGCTATAATTGAAAGTAACTTCCAGACCCATAGCATCCCTAACCATTATAGTATACGGATTTTCTATTTCGTCTTCATATATAGGTTCCCTATATTCCCCATGTTCCCCATTACTAGCATATGGTTCAACTCTATCTCTACTTCTTGATAATTGTCCAACATCAAGTTCCCTATGCAAACTCCATATTGTGTAAGCACAAGTAAAACCCTTTTTAAGGATGTGCTTTGCCACCTTATCGAAATTTAGAAACTTGTTGTTACTACATCGAAAGTGAGGGCATCTAATCTTATTCTCCCACATAAATGTAAGGTTAGAACATGCAAAATTAATGAATTCTTTAACTCCATTTATAAATTCATCTCTAATGAATCCATCATAAGTCAAGCGGTGGTACATCCAAGATTGATCTCTCGTCATTTTGTAATCCTAAATGTCATAGAATATAATAAACAAGAGTAATTTCCATTTTTGTTTACAATAAAAATTGTAAACAACTACATTCCATTATGAAAAGCTAAGTTAAACATTTTAAATATAAATTAAAAAATATAATAACATGTCAAGATAGTAAAAATGATTTCATACAATTGCCTAGTGTTAAATATCAGTCCAATTCCATAACATATTAATAGCTATTCCGTACAATTTTGCAACACAAAATTAAGAACAAGCCAAAAAGATACAAGATAATAAAAAGCCAAAACTAAAATTTAAATAGAAACCAAATAGTAAAATAATTGAGTTTCAATCATAGAAAGGGGAAAAAAACCAAATCCTTGAACTGAACTAACCTGGCTTTTTCTTTGAAGTTGAAATTCAAAGCACCAATGATTGCATACAGCTCAAACTAAGAAAAAGCAACTAGTTCAGCAAGAAAAAAAAAGAAGTATAAATTTTGAGGAATTAAGCAAGAAAAGAAAAAAAATAAAGTCAAAGAACGTAACTAATATATTTTTGACTTTTTAATTGTAAATGTATGAGTTGGTCTATACATGTAGTGTACAGCACATAACTAATACCCTAAAAATAAATTTAAAAAAATACTATCACTTCAAGAGTACAAGAAAAAAGAGAGAAATCTTTTCATTTTGAATATCTTTTCTTAACAAATATTTTTTTATATTTTTGTTTTGATTATAATTCACCTAAAATCTTAAATGCCATTAATAAATTTTATTAAATGACTTAAATATCATCTATATTGTTTTTGTAATTTGAGAGCCATCACACAATGCTGTTGTACTTTTGAGTTTTCAATCTTTCTTGGCTTCTCTTAAAGTGCTAAACTACAAGTTTCAATTCCCCAATCCCTACCCAACTAAAACTAGGATATTTAATTCAATCTCAACTCCAAAATCCGCAAACAATAGCACCTTAGGCTAAGGATCTCATTCTAAAAGGCTAGAAATCCCTGCCATCATTGGAGCAAAGATTCAGACTCTTTGGTCAAAGGCCAAGAGCACCTCAAGCTCAAGGGCCTTCGTTTTTCATAACACTTGAGGACACCAATGCTTTTCTCCTTTTGAGCAACTATTCAAACATGAGTCTTTATTTATTTGTCTATGTTTTTGTCTTTATCAATGCATACAAGAAATCATTACTAGCAACCAATGTTTTTTGCTTCAATTTTTTTGGAGGTTACCTTTATTATTTCTTTTTTGGCTGTTGTTTGTGGTTTTTTGCCTATTATAATTGATGACTTTGGTACAGAATTTCCAGGTTCAATAAAAATTCAAATGTTTTTTCCACTTTTTGTTTTTCCATTTTCAAAACATTTTGCAGTTGTTTTTGTGTTACCAACTTCCTTTTCTCTAAGACAAACCTTTTCAGTAACAAACCAAACCAAAACAAAATCTTTCTCATCTTCTTAGTTTGAATTCTTTTTAGGTTTTATTAGTTTGTTCTTTTTGGGTTTTACTTTTCAGTAGCAATTTTTTTCTTTCTCTTTTTGTGATTTTATTTTATAGCTATCCTCAAACAAAAATTGATGAGTGATTGGAATGAAAATACATAGAAAATAAGAAGAACAATAAATACCTTAAGTTGTAGATCTGTACATAGAGGAAGCGCAAATATTGGGAAGCAAAACAGGGATCCTTCAAAAACAGCACAGCAAAGGGAGATTCATAGCAAAGGCAGCAAAACAAAAAATTTTGGAAAAGTGATGAGTGAGCCAACAAATGGGTTTCAGCCTCTGGTCTCTGTCAGTTAAAATCCTATTACGCAAGTATACGTATCGAATAGTTAGTATATTAGCAAGCAGGGTATCGATCCCACAGGGAATTGATCTAAAACTTTACTAAGTACTAATGTCACGACCCAGAACTCCCATCGGGCCCGTGACAATCGCCACGACGTCCCGATTGGCACTCATTACCCCGAATGCCGATCGGAATCTCGCAAGGCTTAGCATCAGCTTCCGCATCTCCTCAGTGAGCGACAGTTATTAAATCTTACATTTCAAGAAATCATAAGTCGTTTCCAAATCAAAATAATAAAATATTATTTTCTAGCTCACAAGGGCATTTTCATCATTTTTCTTCGATAATACCGAAACTCACTAAAAACATGGTGTAAACGCTAAATATGTTCATACATATTTTAAATCAGATAACTAAAGTATAAAATTACTTTTACAATGACACGTGGGCTCCCAACTAACCAACAAGATGCGAGTCTGTGAACCTATAATTTTGTCAATGCAAGGCTAACTGAAGTCCTTGATGCAATCGGCTATCTACCGGCTATCTCGAACCTGAAATGTGGGGAATTGAGGGTGGTGAGATTATAAAATCCAAGCGAGTAAACAAACACCATCTAAACTATCTAAAGGCGAGTAAATGGAGACAATTAAAAATAATTAACTTCAGCAAATTTTTCACATCACGAATATTCATTTCAACCAAATAATCAATATGGCTTGTGAATTACTCAAAACTTGGCTCATGCCAAATCCTGTACTCGGTGACACCTGGACTAGGGGTATCCAACCGAGTCCGCCAAGGCTGTTAAAAATTCATATTTCGCATAAATCATATTTTTATTTTGAAACATAGTTGTTCCTTGGCGTTGGCTGAGTCTC
>NW_017234868.1:19875-22469 GCF_000208745.1 Theobroma cacao | reverse complement strand
CATAACTTCACCTCAATTATAATGATTTTGATCACATATCATACTTACTTATGTATACTTAATCATCATTTTATTAATTCGCTCCATACCAAATTTCTCAACCTTGATTCATCCATCTTATACTGGTCCATACCCTTCCTTTAATAGATTTCCATTAAGAACTTAAACAATCTAAGGTTTACCTTCAAAGTCATTCATAACTTTAATCGTTCATTACATGTCCGTTAACACTTTAGCTCACTAACCTCTCTGGACACTATTTCAAAATCTCCTAATTATTGAGAACCATTCTTCACTTTAGTTAGTAAAATTATCAATTTCATATATACATATATACATGCATTTTCAAATGTCAACATCTCTCTTTATATATAGGAATCCATGTGTTCACATGCCTTGGACTACATTCCCCCTTTATTCATCAGTATCCCAATCCTAGTTTCAATATAATAATTCTTATAGTGCACGTCAACCTTCTTATTATACTTGTGTATAACTTCATATCATTCATATCATTTCCAACCATATGTTTGAGTTTCCTTATACTATATATCATTCATCACAATGTCATCTCCATTGAATTATAATCTATTATGCATGTATGCTTTATAATCCTATTAATGCCTCAAAGATTTATCTTAACTTGATCATTGCATCTCATGCAATACCACAATTCCTAAGAGCCATCCTTTTGTCCTTAATCATCTTTCATGCCTCTATATTACCTTGTATCTTTCTTGTATTACGATATTGATTTGTCACTTAAGACTCGAACCCATTTGAATCATGCATGCCTTAAGCATTTTCGAATTTCAATTTTCATAATATATTAGGAAAGTTTCATTATCTGACTTCATTTTCAGGGTCAACTTCTATCATCCTTTGTTCCATTCTTTCATATGAACATAACATCATTCTTCCTTAACCAATTTATAAATTGTACTTGAAATTGTAAAACTTAAAACTAGATTCTCCTTAAGTATTTTTCAATATTAATACTAATATCATTCTCAGCTTACAGCTTCCTTTTTATAATCACATAACTTAGTGCTTGCTTTAACGAGATCCAGAGTAAAACTTCTCTTGAGTATTTCCTTGGGAATATCTATCTTAAACTTATGTCTCACAGCATGTGATCCCTTAACTTGTGATTTAGCCATTAGGTTTCTCAGCAAGTTTTAAAAATTTTACGTTTCATACTTGCTATGTATGATTATAATCTCTTCTCAAAGATGTTTATGTATTCCTAAAACACTTAATCTTAAAGGTATATAAATACGTACTCATCCATTCAATCCCTAACTCATCTTCATAGGTTTCTAGGGTGTCACACAATTAGCCTCATGTTGTTACTAACCCTTGTCATTTTACTGTATCAAAATAGATATTACAAATTCTCGTAATGATATTCTATATAAACTAATTTTCTATACCAGTCTCGTAATTCTTCCTTCACACTTTCATTACTTGGTATCTCATCTCAATATAGTCATCTCAAGAATCTTTCAATTTTTTTCTTTTAATTATATGCCCATATACAAGGCAATAAAGAAGTTTTTCAATTCATTTCGGTAAACATTCTCCAGAATATTTAAAACTCCCAGATAACAAAACACAATGACTAATAACCAGAATTCAATTTGTAAGCTCATTATTGTGTCACTCCCATCTTACTCATGTATCATAGGCGCGAGGTATTCGGAGCATTACAGCGTTGAACGGTCAATGCTGAAGTACTGTAGCTATTAGAAATTTTCTTCATCAAAACTATTTGTCTGCATTCAAAGTCACCACATCAATTATTCTCAACCGGTGGTTTCCCTTCTAGATATATATCATGAGTTCCATAAGTATAGGTACCTTCTATTTTCTTGTCATACACACTAAGCCAGATTAATACTTTCATCTCATGTCATCTTTTAACTTTTATCAACATTTATAAAATTTCACCTCAAAACATCTTTTTCATACAGTGTAATAAATTCATGATACATATACCACTCCACACATGAGTTGCTTACTATCTATAACTTTCCTCAAATTTATTGTCATCCCTATCCAATTATCTTCTTTGTCTTATACTCCAATAATCTTATTGACTTTCAGTATAATTAACTACGAAAACAGCCCAGCTTCCTTCTCACTTTATTCTCACAATCCTTACTGAATCAAAATTTTATATTCTCCATATTCCATAATTCAACTTCATTAGGTTATATTTGTGCCCAACTATTACCTCATAATGTCATAACATCACTGAATAATCCCCTTCATGCTTAAATTAAAATCATTAACGTAATCACATTATCCATTGCGAATGTCATTTATAACCTTATTGCTTTTTTCTATAACCTTCCTCAATAATTATATTATCAATTTATCCCTATCATACTAAAGATTCCCATATACCTTCAGTTACTTAAACAACCATTTTATAATACATTCTAGTCTTACTTTAAAAGCCAACCTATTTTTACTTCTTTGTACAAATAATTATTATCTCTTTTACACAACATCTACTTAGAGTTAAGGTAGTGTAAAATCCTACGAAAATATTACATGTCCTTGGGATCATCATCTTAATCTGATCTTAT
>NW_017234868.1:14492-16324 GCF_000208745.1 Theobroma cacao | reverse complement strand
AAAATTACACTTTTGCCCCTGAACTTTTCAAAAATTACATTTTTGCCCCAAAAATTGAAAATTTGCCATAATGCATAATTTTCACTCCTCATACTCATTTCACACTCCAAATAATTAAATTTGATCAAAATCCTTTCAAAAATTAAATTTTCGATTTCGAGTGGTAAAATTACCATTTTGCCCCATAACTGGTAAATTTTCCGGATTGACTCCAAATCGGACCTCAAACTCTGAATTACCATATTAAACCATTCTGGGACTTTAAAATTCTCAATTTCATCGTAAATTCTCTATTTGATCTAGTTCGAGGCTTAAATCAACTTTGTTGTACCTCTAGGTATAATACCGACTTTTGTAAATTTTTCGGGACTCTCCTAGCATGCAAACATGCTATCCATCACATGTATGTCATGATAAATATTTTTATAGAGTCGGGCTTGTCATCTTCTCCCCCACTTGGATCAACCATATGATCCTTCTTCATGACTGATTTCGACATCCGACTAAATATTAATATTTTAATATTATTTCATTAATAAAATATTTTTTTATTCTAAAAATTTTATCTTGTCTCCTTGGTACCCAAAATACCTTATTATGCCTCACTTGACTTCCGAATCGCCTTTTATCACTTTTAAACAATTTAACTGACCTCAATTTGCATCCGATCAACTTTATTTATTACCATATCAAAGTATGGGGTATTTCAAAAAGTCAATTTCGTTGGTTCATGGTCGGTTATCAAGGTTAGAAATTTTCACTTGAATTGATCAAACAATCAAACTATTGATAATATATTATTTTAAATATATTTTATAAAATATATATATTATTTAATTTATAATTTTGCCATTCTTGTATTTCAGTTTCCTTTCATCTCCTTCGAGCCCCCTAAATCCTACCTCCATTGCCTCACACCTAAAAAAACTTACTCATGGTGACACAATTCACCTCCACCACCATTAACCCACCGCTATAATTGAAAGTCACCAGAAAATCACTAATTCACCTCCAAGACCATCACCCCGCCACTGCAATTGAAAGTCATCAGAAAACCACTAGTTCACTTCAATAATCAAACCTCGTCAAAGGCTTGAAGCCATCAAGATACCTTTATCCTTATGCCCCATCATCACCTCTACCCCATCACTCATCATTGATTCATTGCCCATTGCCCAACGTCACTAGCACTAGCAATTCAGAGGTCTACATCACCTCTCTCTCTCCCTTTAATCATAAATAAATATAATGAGTTCATTTCTATCTCTCTCTATAGTTAATAGCAAATAAATATAATGGGTTCATTTCTCTTTGCTTCCTTTAATGAAAAAGTTGAGTCCTTTGAATGTAATGTTACTTCTTTTGAGTTGATCTTTCAATTCCAATAATCTCAAAACTCAATTAATTATCATAAAAAAGTTAAACAATATCAATTATTCTTCATTAAACCAGTTGAATGATTGTGTTTAAACATTCTTAATATGCTAGAGTTTCAATCATAGGTTATGAAAATAGTTTATTTTTTATTTTTCTTTTTCAAGAATATGAATTCCTCAATTTACAATATTGTTTGTAGGTCATAAGTTCATAGGTATAAATATGGAGGGCTAAAATTCAATAATAGAGAGAAATACAACAACCTTGATTTAAAAGAAAATATAACTAAGTTATTTTCTGTAAAACCCGACCCTATAAATACCTGTCATGACATACATGCATTGAGTAGCGTGTTATTACGCTAAGAAAGTTCCTAAGAATAGACGAAACCCCGATATTGTACCTAACGATACACCTAAATTGATTTAACCTCGAACTAATTCAAATAGGAATGT
>NW_017234868.1:6060-11373 GCF_000208745.1 Theobroma cacao | reverse complement strand
GTTATTGTAAATTAAATTAAATATTTTGGCTTACTGTATTTCAGTATGTATAAATTTATTTAGCTTTTACGCTATAAAAATTATTCACGTATAACTCTATAAATATTGTTTTATAAGAAAATAGAATATTTCTCTTAATATTTCTTTTATTTTCTTATTATATTCAAATAATCGTAATTTCATTTTAAATGAAGATTTTAGACTTTTAAACTCATTTTGAATATGAATTACGTGTTTTGTACTTGTATATTAAGTTTTAGCCAGTTTCGAAATTTTTGAAAAAAAAAATGACCAAAATACCCTTGTGTGGCGAAAATTTTATTTTGATTGTTTTTTTTATCTAAAATAGTATATATTCTCTAAAAACTCGATATTTAACAATGATTGCTCACAAGAAAGGAAAGAAACTGATATGTAAGCCTTGCGGGGTTCCGGTTGGCATTTCAGATAATGAGTGTCAATCGGGATGTCGCGGCGATTGTCATGGGCCTGATGGAGGTTCCGGGTCGTGACATTTTCACTTAAAAATAAAAAACAAGAATTGAAATCAGTTATCCATTCTTTAATTTCCATACTTTTGCAAGAAAGATTTCACTGAGCTTTTCCAATATTTTTCTATTGAATTTTCAATATTTTTATGTAACTTACATTTTGATATAATATTGACCTACATATATATTTTTTTTCAAAAAAAATGTGAAATTGAATGGATGATACGAATCCTATACCTAATACAACACAATAAATCCCATATGATGAAGGAACAAAAAGTAAAGTTGCAAGTTCTAAAGTGAAGAGGAAACCACCTAAGCTGAAGTCGAAAATGTGGGATTACTTCACCAAATTTCTCAATGACAAAGAAATAAAGCAGTTGCATTTAAGACTCACGTGTTGTAAAATATTGGTTAATTTATGTTAGTGATGATTCTAGTCAAGCGAAATTAATTTTTCAATCAAGAGGAGATGGGTCATTAGGTACTTGAAAGTTTAATCAAGATGTCATTAGAAAAGGTGTAGTTGAGATGATCATTCTAGATGAGTTACTTTTTATATTTGTGGAACAAAAGCATTTAGCGTTACATGTCCTAGATTTCATATACCATCAAGATGGATTGTTGCTAAAGATTATTTTAAAGTTTATGTAGATGTAAAGAATAAACTAAAACAATTACTGAAAGTATCTTCAGCTAGAGTATCTCTTACCATAAGCACATAAACCTCATTATAAAAATAATTATATATGTCTTACAACTTACTTATAGACAAGAATTGGAAACTAAAGAAAAAGATATTAAACTTTTTTCTCATTTTTAGTCCCAAATATGAGGCAATTGAGAAGGCAACTGATAAATGTTTGCATGATTGGCATCTTCAAAAGGTATACTATGTCATAGTTGATAATAATAGTTCCAATGATATTGCAATCTCATACTCGAAGAAAAAATTTAACTGTACAAGAACTAGTCTTCTAAGAAGTAAATATTTTTATATGAAATGCATTACACATATTGTTAATCTTATTATAAGTGATGGATTGAAGGAAATATATGAATCAATTACTCGTATATGAAACAAACTATTGCTAGGTTAGCCAAGTTTAAGGAGTGTGCTACAAATGAACATATTGAAAGTAAGAGTTTGTTGTGTTTGAGAGCTGAACACCAAATGGAATTCCACTTACTTGATGTTTGATGCGGCTCAAAAGTTTGAAAAGACCTTTAAGGTAGTTGATAAAGCTGATCATTATTACAAAGGTGAGCTCTTGATGGTAAATAGGGTGTTCTACCAAAATGATTGGATAAATGTTAAGAGGTTTTCTTTCTTTTTTTGCAATAATTTTATGACCTCACTTTGAAAGTTCCAATTACTTCTTATATCACCTCTACCACTTTTCTTGATGATATTTGTGAGGTTTATTGTACTTTGCAAGAATGGCAAGAAAATCTTGATGTTGAATTGAAGGTGATGGAAAATAGAATGAAAAATAAATTTGACAAGTATTAGGAAAATGTGAAGAAAATGAATATAGTGCTTTACATTGCTTCTATTCTTGATCTTAGGAAAAACACTTAATTTTGTAGGGTTTTGCTTTATAAGAATGTATTCTCATGAGAAAACTTCTTAATGACTAGGAATGTGAGAAGAGTAATGGAAGAGTCGAGTGATTATTATAAAAGAATGTTGCGACCTTAGTCTAAAGTAGTTGGTGAAAGTAGCCAAGTAAGCCAAATTACACAAGCCACCAATGAAACTAGGAATAAAAATCCAAAAGAGAATAAAATTGTTTTGTCTAAGTATAAGAAATATAGGATGGTAATTGGTGGAGAAAAGCAAAAAGCGAAATTGGATAAATATTTAAGTGAAGATGATGCTATTAATGATGATGACTTTAATGGTTTCATTTGGTGGAAACTCAATAGTCATAGGTTTCCTATACTATCTGATCTAGCTTGTTGTGTATTAACGATTCTCATATCAATAGTTGCTTCTAAATCTTATTTTAGTATTGGTGGACGTGTGCTTGATATGTGTAGGAGTTCTTTAAGATCTAAGCTTATGAACCCACTTACATGTGCTCAAGATTAGCTACATGGATTGTCATGTTTTGATCCAAATGACATTGAGTATAATTTTACAGAGCTTGAAAAACGTGATTTGTATAATTACTTTGTTTTAATAGTTTATACCATCATTTTATTTTTTTTCCAATTTTTGTTTCTTTGTTTCTTTTAGATCTTTGATTAAAGCTTACTTTTTCTTATTGTTGTATATTCATTATTAGACTTTTCAAAGATTACATTGGACCATGTAATTGATTATTAAAAAGGTGCATTGGTTATTTTAAAAAATGTTATTGTTAGCTAGTATAAATATTTGCTTTTAAAAAATATTGAGTTTGTTCTAACACAAAATTTATACTAAGTAGATTTTTTTCCTTTAACATGTTAAGAGAATGTGCAAATGAGATTGAGAGGTCCATCTGTGAAGAATGTTACATTGCTGTGTTGAAAACTTTAAGCAGTACTTTATTTTTGCTTGAATTTATTTTGTTTGTGTTTAAATATGTTGAAATGGAATACATATTCTTATGCTTTGCATCAAAGTTTTGGTACTTTTAAGTTTATGTTTCTAAGTATTTGGTTTATTTGAATTTATCTTGATTAGGATGCGGAGATAAGTAGTTTTACCTATTATTTTTGTTTTGAAAAATATTGTTAAAAATTATTGACAAAATGATGAAAAAATATGAAACTTGAATAAACTGTTTGAACATTAGTCAATTTTAGTTAATTCAGTTCTAAGGAGTAGTCTGGTTAATTCGGTTATATTTTATAAAAAGTTGGTTTGTATAATTTTTTGTTTTTTTATTGAATCGATTAATTGTTCTCCCTTATAGATTATTATGAATTTTATTAATAAATGCTCTTAGGTCATTTTTTTAAATTATGATATTAAGTAATATTTACACTCAAAATATTCATGAATAAATTAATTTGTTAACTACATTACTATATTTAATAGAAAAATATTTTTATAAATAATAATTTAATTAATTTTAAAAAAGTGTTAACAAGAATCTATTATTACTCCTCTAATATTTTATGCAAGGATTTTTTTGGCATGTTAATTAGCATTATGCTTTGTAATTATTAATTTACAAAATTAATATTTTTACTTATGATTCGAAAATTAATTGAACAACTATAACCTTTTTGTAATATGTTGGTATATGCCTTGGAGTCAATTGGATTGATAAAGTGATATGTTGTCATTTAATGCATACTTAATTGCATAATATTATGTGATAGAGGTTTTCCTTCATGTTAATTCAATAATAAAGAGTTATTAAGTACTAATTGAATGAAGCCCATGGAACATAAATGCCTTGCAAGAGAATTGTAAAGTTGTTACAATTATGAGATTTTTATGCATCAAAACCATGTTTTTAAAATAGTTCCTAGTCACTGTATTGTCAAGACAGGGCATTGATAATGCTAAAAAATTGATACATGTTAAGCCTCTTTACTTTGAAAGTAAGCAATCGATCTCTTAGATTGAAGTATACGTGATACTTGAAGATGACATATGTGTGCTTGTTAGAGAACATGTTCATTGAACGTGACTCGTTATGAGAACTCCATTTGATATTTCACTCAAATGTCTATGGAATATGTACTTATATCATAGTCGTGCAACTAGTCCTCAAACTTCTGACATTAGGTCATCTTGTATAGGGAATGACTGTCAAACCCTGTTTTATAAAATAATTACGACGTCATTTATATGCTCAATAGAATGTTTGCATGTTTAGGAAGTTCGAGAAATCGTTAAAAGACGATATTGCCCCTAATGGAACTATTAAGTCGATTAAGCCTCGAACTAGTTCAAATAGGAATTTTGAGGTGAAATTAAGAGTTTCACGGTTCAGGGATGACTCAAAATGGTAATTCGGAGTTCGAGGATCAATTTGGAGTCAAACCGAAATTTTCACTATCTAGAGGCAAAATGGTCATTTGCCACTTGGGGACAAAATGGAAATTTTGAGAAAAGATTTTTTTTCGCCCCATTTAACTTATTTGAGTATGATTTGAGTATTGGAGTATAATTTGAGGGATTAGCAGTGAAAAAGTTTAATTCTAGTGATTTCTGAAGTGTAGGGGCAAAATCGTAATTTTTTCACCCTCGAACAAAATTTGAGATTTAGAGAGAATTTAGATCACATTTGACAAATTGGAGAATGGTATGAGTATAAGGGATGAAAAATATGTCTATGGGCAATTTTTCAGTTTTTGGGGCAAAAATGTAATTTTACCACCTGGGGCAAAACGATAATTTTGCACCCCTAGAGCATTTTTTCAGCACAAGGTCTTCACCCATCATCATTTTTGACCCTTGAATAATGTGTGGTGGAGAGAGAAAGCTTAATAGTTAAGAAATGACACATGGACCAATAATAAGGTGACATGTGTCAAGTTTATATTCATTATTTATTTAGCTTTAAAATAAGCATAAAAAATCAGCCAATTTTCTTTTACATGGCCGGCCAAACAAAGAAAAAGGAAGAACAAAAGGAGGAAAGGAAAAAACAAGAAACCTAGGTGGGAAAATTAAAGGAAAATTGGTGGATTTCAAGGAATCAAGCAATCAAAGGTAAAATTTCTTGATTTTGACTTGTGATCTACCTTTCCCATGCTTTTCTCCTTATTTTCCATAGTTAGATTTCATTGTTTCATGGTGAATTCATGGCTGCCCAAATGGGTATGGAGAGAGAATGAAGTTAGATTAATTTGATTTTAAGTTATGTTAGTGTTT
>NW_017234868.1:2821-5278 GCF_000208745.1 Theobroma cacao | reverse complement strand
ATTTTGGTGTTAGAATTATTTGTACTGTGTATTTAGCCTTGAGAGGCTAGGTTGCGATAAATTGCTATGTTATGCAGAAAAAGATTTTATAAATCAGGTGGTAGATAAAAGATTAGCTACTGCAGTGGTTGGGGGTTCCGTGGGCCAGCCTATTAGAGGGGCACGGTAAACTCCTTTATATTCTCACCTCGGTCGTAAAGGTGCATAGGGTATCTCTTGAGGTGGGCTTTTTGAGTGCACTTCACGTGGACCACCGCGTGAGAGTGAAACTCAGCCAACGCCAAGGAACGACTATGTTTCAAAATAAAAATATGATTTATGCGAAATATGAATTTTTAACAACCTTGGCGGACTCGGTTGGATACCCCTGGTGCAGGTGTCCTTGAGTATAAGATTTGGCATGAGCCAAGTTTTGAGAAATTCACGAGCCATATTGATTATTTGATTGAAATGAATATTCGTGATGTGAAAAATTTGCTGAAATGAATTATTTTTAATTGTCTCCCGTTACTCACCTTTAGATTATTTAGATGGTGTTTGTTTACTCACTGAGATTTTATAATCTCACCTTTTTTTTTTATCCCATCATTTCAGGCCGGGTTAGCCTGTAGATAGCAAACATCGTCGAGAACTATAGTTGGCCATACTACTTCAAAAACTGTAGGTTTACTGTCTTTACTACTTTTGTTCATTTGTGGGCCCACGTAGTATTGTAAATTAAATTTCATACTTTGGTTTTCCGTATTATAGTTTGTATAAATATATTTAACTTTTACACTACTAAAAATCATTTCAGAATACTCTAAAATATTAATTTCTAAGAAATAGAATATTTTTATTTTATTTAAATGGTTATAATTCCATTTTAAATCACGTTTTAGACATTTAAATTTAATTTCGATTTCGAAATATGCATTTCTCGCTTAAGTATTACATTTTGGTCGAATTTGAAATTTTTGACGAAAAATGACCAAAATGCTTTTGTGAAGTGAAATTTATTTTTTCACTGTTTTAAATAGAAAAAAAGCTTAAAAGCCTATAAAATACGACATTTGGCAACGATTAACCACAGGGGAGATAAGAAACTGATACGAAAGCCTTGCGATGTTTCGGTCGGTATTCAGGGTATGAATGCCTATGGAGACGTCGCGGCGGTTGTCACGGGCTTGATGGAAATTTCGGGTCGTGACAATTAAAGTGGTATCAGAGCATGGTTTAAAGATTAGGATTTTGATTTTAAAGCTTTGGATTTTAAAGTTTTTGGTTTTAAAGTTGTTTTAAGAAATCCACATTGACATTGCGTGGTCCAAGTTAAGTTAAGTTAAGTTAAGTTAGTTAAGTTAAGTCAAGTTCGGTAGAATAGAATACGTGCATCTGCATATATAATTTGGAGTTGTTTAGACTTGTTTTGGTTTTTCTTATAGATCTTATGGGAGCTATAGGAACTTTTGTTCCCAGTAATTCACTTCCTTGTTAATGTCATGTAAAGGTCATAAGTAGGGCCGTTGTTCGGGTTTAAGATGCCACCCGTGCCACGAGCTAGTGTTGGAGAGATCTTAAAACAAATGCTCCTAATGAAAGATTAATGAAATGATATATCCCTTTGATTATGGATGGAGAAATTTGAAATTGGACAAATAAGCCATGATAATTTATTCATTTGGTGGAGTGTACAAATTAAGCATTGAGGTAAGAGTAAATTCATACATATGTGCATGAAGATGAGAACACTATGTTAATTGAGTGTGTTATGCCCATATAAAAGTGGTGGTGATTTCAATTAAACGATTGTGAGATTTTAAAAATTGATTGGATCTATTATAGTTCATGGATATAAGCACGTGAACTAACTCGAGAGTGAGTACTAATGATTACTATAATTGATGTGTGGTCATGAAGTAAGAAGTTAGTAAACAAATCTGCTCTAAGGATGAGCTTGAACTTTGTTATGCATAGTAAGAAAGAGCCAAGGGATTAAAGGACTAAATGTGGAATTGGCAGCTTAAGGTTAAATGACTTGAAAATGTCGAAACTAGTCTAAGTGCCATATGAAGTTCTATAATTGAGATTGATATACGAATTACTTGAAAGATCAATTTAAAAGTTTATTCGATTCAAAGTGTGGTCTATAATACGAATGATTAGTCTTAAAGGTGATCTTCCCAGAGCAAGAAATTTAGAAAATGTTGATGTTTGGATATACTTTAAGAGAGAGAACTTCTGCATCCTAAGTTTAGGACAACTTTGATCTTATGATTGCAAAGGCAAGGTAATAACTAAGTAAAATATTCACTTAATAAATGTAATTGATTATTGATGAATAAAGTCAAGATCTTGATGTTTAGTGGTATACAATTTGATAATTATGTATTTAAGGGTTATTTGGAGACAATTTCTTTATCAAATTTGCACTAAATGCTATGGTAAAGGCATATCAATGTTAATATGAAAATGTAT
>NW_017234868.1:0-1642 GCF_000208745.1 Theobroma cacao | reverse complement strand
CAAGTAAACTAGGTGACATGCTAGAAACTCTTGGAGATAAATTGAAATATGCTTAGTTGGGTATACCTTTATGGAAATGATATACTTGGAGTTTGAAAGAGCAAATACGTGATTAGGTGTTTCAAGAATATTTAAATACCTTTAAGGAAGAATTATACATTATACGAGATGAGTATAAGATGTGTGATTTTAAAACTTGTTGAGGAGCCTAACGGCTAAGTCACAAGTTAAGTGATCGTATGCTGTGAGACATAAGTCTAAGATAGATATTTCCAATGAAATACTCAGGAAGAGTTTTGCTATGGATTTCGTGAAAGCAAGTACTAAGTTATGTGATTATAAAAAGGAAGATGTAAGCTGAAAGTGATATTCATATTAATATTGAAAAATACTTGAGGAGAATCTAGTTTCAAGTTTTACAATTTCAGGTACAATTTGTAAATTGGTTAAGGAAGAATGATGTTATATTTATATGAAAGAGTAGAACAAAGGATGATAGAAGTTAACCTCGAAAATGAAGTTGGATAATGAAATTTTCCTAATACATTATGGAAATTGGAATTTGAAAATGCTTGAGGTATACATGATTCAAATGAGTTTGAGTCTTAAGTGATAAATCAATATCGTTATGCAAGAAAGATACAAGGTAATATAGAGGCATGGAAGATGATTAAGGACAAAAAGATGACTCTGAGAAATTATGATATTGCATGGTATTCAATGATCAAATCAAGGTAGATCTTGGAAGCATAAATGGGATTATAAGGCATATACACATATGTGGGGTTGATATTGTGATAAACTAAAATGAAGAATGATTTTTAGTGAACTAAGATTCAAACTTAATATATGATGAGTGATGTAGGTAATACCATGATAAGAAATTTTATTAGAAATTGAACTATGTGAACATAAAAGACTCTGAGAAATAGTCAAGGAGATAATATCAAGGAAATGTGATCTATAGCATGGTTAAGCCGTACGAGATGGATTAATATGATTAAGAAGATTGACACTTCATACCTGTGAGATAAACAGGAAGTACATGGAAATAATGGAAGAAAATACCCCACATTTTCTTTGAGTTTGATAAGTGAAATTTTGAGGACAAAATTTTATTTTAAGGGGGGTAGTGTTGTCAAACCCTGTTCTATAAAATAATTACGACGTCATTTACATGCTCAATAAAATGTTTTCATGTTTAGGAAGTTCGAGGAATCGTTAAAAGACGATATTGCCCCTAATGGTACCATTAAGTCGATTAAGCCTCGAACTAGTTCAAATAGGAATTTTGAGGTGAAATTAAAAGTTTTATAGTTCAGGGATGACTCAAAATGGTAATTCAGAGTTTGAGGATCAATTTGGAGTCAAACCGAAATTTTCACTATCTAGGGGCAAAATGGTCATTCGCCACCTGGGGATAAAATGAGAATTTTGAGAAAAGATTTTTTTTGTCCCCATTTAACTTATTGGAGTATGATTTGAGTATTGGAGTATAATTTGAGGGTTTGGCAGTGAAAAAGTTTAATTTTGATGATTTTTGGAGTGTAGGGGTAAAATCGTAATTGTTCCACCCGCGAACAAAATTTGAGATTTTGAGAGAATTTAGACCACATTTGACAAATTGGAGAATGGTATGAGC
>NW_017234867.1:16568-22491 GCF_000208745.1 Theobroma cacao | reverse complement strand
AAAAATTAACCGAGTAAATGTCCCATTTTTGACCAAATTTTCCGAGGAAAGTGAGCTGATTTTGGTGATTTTAGAAGGTTATTGGCTGATATTTAATGGTTAGAAATGTTGGAGAGAAAATGGGACAATTTAGAGCTAAAATGGAGCGTGTTAGCAATTTAACGGGTAAAGTACCAAAAATTGGTTAATACCGCGTTTAAGCCGTTTTAGGCTATTGCATTTCATACCATGCATTAGTATAGGATTTAAGTCAATTATATAGTGATTTAGCATCAATGTGGTGAATTGGGTAAATTTTGCAATGTGTTTAGGAGGAGAGCCTTCCGGTAAAGGTAAGGAAGTCGTACCCGACGAACAGTGATCGGGGCACCTAAAAAGCAATTAGTTTGTACAAATAGTGAGTAAACCTATTATTATTGTAAATTATCTAGAGTTTATTTTTAAATACTCTTCATGGATTTTATGAAACGAAAATGAGATTCAAATGGGATTTTTGATGTTTTAGAAATAAATGTGACAAATAAATATATTGTCTTGATTTTTTGAAATAAGAAACTTTTGATTATAAAATTGAGTAATTGGAGGCTGTCAATTGTCTTGAAAAATATATTTTCCTATGAATGGCTTATGATATATGAGTATATGTAGCTATATTTTATAATTACTTTGGGAATTTATGTAAGTTGTCTTTTACTATGCAGGCTGGGTAAATAAATAAAAGCTACATCATACTGTCGAAAATTTATTAAAATTGGTGGGTAAATAAATAAAAGCTACATCATACATCATACGAATTTTCGTGGACTGCGTATTAGAGGGGCACGGTAAACCCGATTTTATAGTTACTTCGGTTGTAGAGGAGATGAGGGTAACTCCCGTGGTTGTGTTAGAGCTTACTTCACGTCAAACCCCCACGTGAATGTGTAACTCGGCCAACGCCAAGGAACGGCTTGTTTTCAAAACTAATATGTGTTTAACATGTAAATATCTTAACAACCTTGGCGGACTCGGTTAGATGCCTCGGCCAAGGTATCCCCGAGGACTAGTTTTGGCTTGAGCCCTGTTTTTAATAAAAGTTATAAGCCTTAACAACTATTTTGGTAAATTACAAATATTTTATGATTTAAGAAATAAATTGAAAACTTTATGAAATGGTTTGTAATTGGTTGTTTAAACTTGCCTCCATGTTACTCGCCTTTAGATATTTATGATAATGTCTGTTTACTCATTGGGATTGCAAAATCTCACCCACCTCCTTTCCAAATATTTCAGGCCTGTGATAGCTTGTAGATACCGATTTTGTCAAGGATTCCAGCTGACCCCTCTATCTCATAGATAGTAGGTTACTATCACAAACACTTGGTGTATTTAGGGGCCACTTGTCATTGTAATTATTATTGTACATTATAACTTTGTAAATTATTGTATGTATGAATTGATTTTACTTCTAAGTTACAAAAGATTACTTACACGTGTTTCTATAAATATTGTTTTAATAAAAATGCTATATTTTTGTCTTTTGATTTACTTGAGCCGGAAGCGACTGATAATTGTTTAAAACGGAATGTTTAAAAATGACTGCTCACAGAAAAGGCAAGAAACTGATATGTAAGCCTTGCGGGGTTCCGATTGGCATTTCGGGCAATGAGTGTCAATCGGAACGTCGCGGAGGCTGTCATGGGCCCGAGGGAGGTTCCGGGTCGTGACACTTTTCTTCCTAATGGTTGACTTTCGCTTCACGTTTCTTGAGGTAAATATTCAATTATAATCTGTTTTAACCAAAAAGGTAAAAAAAATTCAACTTAAAATCAATAATAAGATTATAAAACCATTTAAAGCGAGTAATAAGGATTTTAAAGGCATGAGTGACTATAAGTGGACTTTTCTTGTCAATAGATTGCTTTTGCTTCACGTTTACCGAGGCAATATTTAATTATTATCTTTCTTAACCAAAAAGGTAAAAAAATTCAACTTAAAATCAATTATGAGATTCTAAAATCATTTAAAGCGAGTAATAAGGCTTCCGAAGGCATGAGTGACTAAATATGGACTTTTCTTCCTAATAGAGGCCTTTCACTTCACGTTTCTCGAGGTAAATATTTAATTATAATCTGTTTTAACAAAAAATGTAAAAAAATTCAACTTAAAATCAATTATGAGATTATATAACCATTTAACGCGAGTAATAAGGCTTTTGAAGGTGTGAGTGATTATAAATAGACTTTTCTTCCTAATGGATGGCTTTAAGCAAAAATGTAAAAAAATCTAACTTAAAATCAATTATGAGACTATAAAACCATTTAAAGCAAGTAATGAGGCTTTCAAATGTATGAGTGACTATAAATGGACTTTTCTTCCTAGTGAATGGTTTTCACTTCACGTTTCCCAAGGCAAATGTTCAATTATAATCTGTTTTAAACAAAACTGTAAAAAAATTCAACTTAAAATCAATTATGAGATTATATAACCATTTAAAGTGAGCAATAAGGCTTTCAAAGGCATGAGTGACTATAAATGGACTTTTCTTCCCAATGGATGGCTTTCGCTTCATGTTTCCCAAGGTAAATGTTCAATGATAATCTGTTTTAACAAAAAATGTAGAAAAATTCAACTTAAAACCATTTAAAGCGAGTAATAAGGCTTTCAAATGCATGAGTGACTATAAATGAAGTTTTCTTCTCAATGGATGGTATTTTGCTTTACATTTTCCAAGGTAAAAATTCAATTATTGTCTGTTTTAACTAAAAAGGTAAAAAAATTCAACTTAAAATCAATTATGAGATTATAAAACCATCTAAAGTGAGTACTAAGGCTTTTGAAGGCATGACTAACTATAAGTGGACTTTTTTTATCAATGGATGATTTTTTGCTTCGTATTTTTCGAGTTAAAAATTCAATTATAATCTGTTTTAACCAAAAATGTAAAAACAATTCAACTTAAAATCAATTATGAGATTATATGATCATTTAAAGTGAGTTATAAGGCTTTCAAACGTATGAGTGACTATAAATGGACCTTTTTTCCCAATGGATGGCTTTCGCTTAACGTTTCCTAAGGCAAATATTCAATTACAATCTGTTTTAACGAAGAAGGCAAAAAAATTCAACTTAAATAAATTATGAGATTGAAAAACAATTTAAATCAAGTAATAAGGCTTTTGAAGGTACGAGTGACTGTAAATGGACTCTTCCTCTCAATGGTTGGCTTTCGCTTCATGTTTCCTAAGGTAAAAATCAAACTATCATATGTTTTAACCAAAAATGTAAAAAAATTCAACTTAAAATAAATTATGAGATTATAAAAGCATTTAAAGCGAGTAATAAGGCTTTCGAAGGCATGAGTGACTATAAATGGACTTTTCTTGTCAATCGATGGCTTTCACTTCACGTTTCTCGAGAAAAACATTCAATTATAATTTGTTTAACCAAAAATGTAAAAAAATTCAACTTGAAATCAATAGTGAGATTATAAAACCATTTAAAGCGAGTAATAAGGATTTCAAAAGCATGAGTGACTATAAATGGACTTTTCTTCTCAATCGATGGCTTTCGCTTCACGTTTCCCAAGGCGAAGATTTAATTATAATCTTTCTTAACCGAAAATGTAAAAAAATTCAACTTAAAATTAATTATGAGATTCTTAAACCATTTAAAGTGAGTAATAAGGCTTCCGAACGCGTGAGTGACTGTAATTGAACTTTTCTTCTCAATGGATGGCCTTCGCATCACGTTTACAGAGGTAAACAATCAATTATAATCTATTTTACCCAAAAATGTGAAAAAATTTAAATTAAAATCAATAATGAGATTATAAAAGCATTTAAAGCGAGTAATAAGGCTTTCGAAGGCATGAGTAATAAGGCTTTTGAAGGCATGAGCAACTATAAGTGGACTTTTCTTGCTAATCGATGGTTTTCGCCTCATGTTTCCTGAAGCAAACATTCAATTATAATCTATTTAAACCAAAAAAAATAAAAAAATTCAACTTAAAATCAATAATGAGATTATAAAAGCATTTAAAGCAAGTAATAAGGCTTCCGAAGGCATGAGTGACTATAAATGGACTTTTCTTCTCAATCGATGGCTTTCGCTTCACGTTTCCTGAGGTAAACATTCAAATATAATTTATTTTAATCAAAAATGTAAAAACATTCAACTTAAAATCAATAATGAGATTATAAAACCATTTAAAGCGAGTAATAAGGCTTTCGAAGGCATGAGTGACTATAAATGGACTTTTCTTATCAATCGATGGCTTTCACTTCACGTTTCTCGAGGTAAACATTCAATTATAATCAATTTTAACCAAAAATTTAAAAAAAATTCAACTTAAAATCAATAATAAAATTATAAAACCATTTAAAGTGAGCAATAAGGCTTTTAAAGGCATGAGTGACTATAAATGAGCCTTTTCTTGTCAATGGATGGCTTTCGCTTCATATTTCTAGAAGCAAACATTCAATTATAATCTGTTTTAATCAAAAATGTAAAAAATTCAACTTAAGATCAATAATGGGATTATAAAACCATTTAAAACGAGTGATAAGGCTTTCAAAGGCATGAGTGACTATAAATGGACTTTTTTTGTCAATCGGTGGCTTTTGATTCACGTTTCTCAAGGCAAACATTAAATTATAATTTGTTTTAACCAAAAATTTAAAAAAATTCAACTTAAGATCAATTATGAGATTATAAAACCATTTAAAGCTAGTAATAAAACATTCAAAGCCATTAGTGACTATAACTGAACTTTTCTTCTCAATGGATGGGTTTCACATCACATTGCTAGAGGTAAACAATCAATTATAATCTGTTTTAACCAAAAATGTAAAAAATTTCAAGTTAAGATCAATAATGAGATTATAAAATCATTTAAAGCGAGTAATAAGGCTTTTAAAGGTATAGGTAACAATAAATGGACTTTTCATGTCAATGGATGGCTTTTGCTTCACGTTTCTCGAGGTAAACATTCATTTATAATCTGTTTTAACAAAAAATGTAAAAAAAATTCAACTTAAAATCAATAATGAGATTATAAAATCGTCTAAAACAAGTAATATGGCTTTCGAAGGCATGATTGATTATAAATGGACTTTTCTTGTATATCGATGGCTTTCACTTCACGTTTCCCAAGGCAAACATTCAATTATAATATGTTTTAACCAAAAATGTAAAAACAATCAACTCAAAATCAATAATGCAATCATAAAACCATTAAAAGCAAGTTATCAAGCTTTTAAAGGTATTAGTGACTATAAATCGACTTTTCTTCTCAATGGATGGCTTTCGTTTCACGTTTAACTAGGAAAAAATCTAACTATCATCTAACTTAACAAAAAATGTAAAAAAAAATTCAACTTAAAATAAATTATGAGATTATAAAACCATTTAAAGCGAGTAATAAGGCTTTCAAAGGCATGAGTGACTATAAATGGACTTTTTGTCACAATCAATGGCTTTCGCTTCACGTTTCCTGAGGTAAACATTTAATTATAATATGTTTTAACTAAAAATGTAAAAAAATTCAACTTCATATCAATAATGAGATTATAAAACCATTTAAAGCAAGCAATAAGGATTTCGAAGGCATGTGAGACTATAAGTGGACTTTTCTTGTCAATGGATGGCTTTTGCTTCACGTTTATCTTGGTAAACATTTAATTATAATATTTTTTAAACAAAAATGTAAAAAAATTCAACTTAAAATCAATTATGAGATTATACAACCATTTAAAGCAAGCAATAGGCTACCGAAGGCATTAGTGACTATAAATGCACTTTTCTTCTCAATCGATGGCTTTCACTTCACGTTTCCCAAGGCAAACATTCAATTATAATCTATTTTAACCAACAATATAAAAAAATTCAACTTAAAATCAATAATGAGATTATAAAACCATTTAAAGCGAGTAATAAGACTTTC
>NW_017234867.1:9319-14032 GCF_000208745.1 Theobroma cacao | reverse complement strand
AGGTAAACATTCAATTATAATATGTTTTAACTAAAAATTTAAAAAAATTCAACTCAAAATCAATAATGCAATTATAAAACCATTTAAAGCAAGTTATTAGGCTTTCGAAGACATGAGTGACTATAAATGGTCTTTTCTTCTCAATGGATGGCTTTCACTGAACGTTTAACTAGGAAAAAACCTAACTATCATCTGCTTTAACCAAAAATATAAAACAATTCAACTTAAAATAAATTATGAGATTATAAAATCATTTAAAGCGAGTAATAAGGCTTTCAAAGGCATGAGTGACTATATGTGGACTTTTTTTCCTAATCGATGGCTTTCGTTTCACGTTTCTTGAGGCAAACATTTAATTATAATCTGTTTTGAACCAAAAATGTAGAAAAGTTCAACTTAAAATCAATAATGAGATTATAAAACCATTTAAAGTGAGCAATAAAGATTTTGAATGCATGAAAGACTATAAGTGGACTTTTCTTGTCAATGGATGGCTTTCGCTTCATGTTTATCGAGGTAAACATTTAATTATAATATTTCTTAAACAAAAATGTGAAAAAATTCAACTTAAAATCAATTGTGAGATTATAAAACCATTTAAAGTAAGTAATAAGGTTGTTGAAGGCATGAGTGGCTATATATGGACTTTTCTTCTCAATCGATGGCTTTCACATCACGTTTCCCAAGGCAAACAATCAATTATACTCTATTTTAGCCGAAAATGTAGAAAACTTCATCTTAAAGTAAATTATGAGATTATAAAACCATTTAAAGCAAGTAATAAGGCTTTCAAAGGCATAAGTGACTATAAATAGACTTTTCTTGTAAATAGATGGCTTTCGCTTCATGTTTGCTGAGGCAAACATTTAATTATAATCTATCTTAACTGAAATTGCAAAAAAATTCAAATTAAAATCTATTATGAGATTATAAAACCATTTAAGGCAAGTAATAAGGCTTCCGAAGGCATGAGTGGCTATAAATAGATTTTTTTTTCAATTGATGGCTTTTGCTTCATGTTTTTTGAGGCAAACATTCAATTATAATTTGTTTTAACCAAAAATGTAAAAAAAATCAACTTAAAATCTATTATGAGATTATAAAACCATTTAAAGTAAGTAATAAGACTTTCGAAGCCATTAGTGACTATAACTGAACTTTTCTTCCCAATGGATGGCTTTTGCATCACGTTTCTCGATGTAAACAATCAATTATAATCTGTTTCAACCAAAAATGTAAAAAAAATCAAGTTAAGATCATTAATGAGATGATGTCACGACCCGGAACTCCCCTCGAGCCCGTGACAATCAATTATAACTTGATTTAAATGTCACGACCCGGAACTTTTACAATCAATTATAATGTCACGACCCGGAACTCCCCTCGAGCCCGTGACAATCGTCGCGATGCCCCGATCTACACTCATTACCCGGAATGTCAACTAGAACCCTGCAAGGCTTTAATATCAGCTTATCATCTCCCCTATGAGTAACTGTTGCCAATTATCACGTTCTAAAAGATTTTAAACTGTTTCCAACTTAAAACAAATAAAATAATAATTTTCATCTAACATGAGTATTTTGGTCATTTTTTTCAAAAATTTTGAAACTGGCTAAAATGTAATATACAAGTACAAAACACATAATTCATAATCAAAATGAGTTGAAGAGTCTAAAATCTTCATTTAAAACGAAATTATGCTTATTTGGATTTAATAGAAAAATAAAAGAAATATTAAGTAAAATATTCTATTATCTTATAAAACAATATTTAAAAAACACTGCGTAAATAATTTTTTTTACAGCATAAAAGCAAAATAAATTCCTATATACAGTAGTACAGATAACTAGAGTATGAAATTTAATTTACAGTAACAAGTGGGACCCCCGAATATTCAAAAGGAAAGAGAATTGTGAACCTACAGTTTGAAAAATGCAATTCCAATGGTTGTCCTCGATGCGATCAACTATCTATAGTTTATTCTGAGCCTGAAATGGGTGGAAAGGAGGGTGGTGAGATTATATAATCCCAGTGAGTAAACAAACACTATCTTAAATATCTAAAGTCGAGTAAATGGAGACAGATAAAGTAAATCATCATACTTTAATTTATCATCTTTCAACCAAATAAAATTCAATTCATTTAAATCGAGTAATCAACATGGCTTATGAATTTCTTAAAACTTGGCTCATGCCAAAAATTATTCTCATACTCAGTTATCAGGGATACCTTGGCTGAGGGCTATCCCAAACCGAGTCCACCAAGGCTATTAAAAAGTTATATACTCTTAAATTGTGTTTTTATTTAGAAAATATAATCGTTCCTTGGCATTGGTCGAGTTCTCCCTCATGTGGTGGTTTGAGGTGAAGTGAACTCTAAAAGTTACACCTCGGGGAGTTACCCTACTCGCCTCTCCAACTGAGGTAAAATATGTCAGGATTTGGTGCCCCTCTAATAGGCTAGTCCACAAAACCTAGCCCACTGCAGCAAGCAATACCCACCATACAATAAAATTTTGACAACATGACGTGACTAATATTATACTACCCAACTTGTAAATGTAAAACAGAACAATTCATACAGTTCACCAAAAACATAACCCAACCAGTCATGTCAACACATTTACCTAAGCCATCAATTCAGATCATAAATTTACAACACATCAGGGGTCTCCATTTACTCTATTTTCAAAATCATCATTCAATTCCAAAACAATTTTATGAAATCATTTCACTAAATCACATTTGGTTTATAAAACTGAAAAATTAATCATTTAATTCATTTTCCATAAAATTCACAAAATCGGATAAAAACTACTTTAGATAATTAAGACGATAGTAAGGTTACTCACAATGTGTAGAGTACGAATTTTCGAAGTACTCTAACTATTGGTCCTCGAATGCAATTTTCTTGCCTTTATCGGAGGACTCACCACCTTGACATAGTACAAAATCGAGAAACTTACTACTTTGGTACTAAATCGAAATTAAACTAATTTAGACTACTAATGCATGATATGGAATTCAAAATGCACAGGTAACCAACTAATCCCCGGTATTGGCCTAATTCATCTTATCACCCGATTAATTGGTCAATGCATCCATATTAGCTCCAAATTGCTCCATTTCTTTTCCAATACCTTAATTCACCAAACACAAGTCAAAAAACCTAAAATTGGCAAAACCATCTTCACTTTTCTTCTTAAATTTTTCGGTCACTAACGGTGCATTAACACCGTGATTTTTCCTACTTAATTTTCTCACCATTATTCATCATTTTCTAAGCCATTTCTCTTGAAATAATAACAATCCATCACCCACACACATCAAGGAAGATTCGGTCAATGAAGATTCATGGGGAAAATAGATTCTTTTCTTATTGTTTTGCTTCTAGACATGGTAAACTAACTAAAAACACTAACATAACTTGAAATCAAATCAATCTAATATCATTCTCTCTCCATACCCATTCCGACCAGCCATGAATTCATAATGAAAACATGTAATTTAACTATGAAAAATGAGGAGAAATGCATGGGAAAGAAAGATCTCAAGCTAAATTGAAAAATTTTACCTTTTTTTCACTTGTTTCCTTGAATTTTCACACTTTTTCCTTGAATTTTTCCACCTAGGGTTTGTTCTCTTCCTTTTCTTCTTTTGTTCTTCTTTGTTCTTGGTTTGGCTGGCCATATGAAAGAAAATAGGCTAATTTTATGCTTATTTTAAAGCTAAATAGATAATGGTTATAAACTTGACACATGTCACCACATTATTGGTTCATTTGTAATTTCTTAACTATTAAGCTTTCTTTCTCCACCACTTAAATTCCTTCAATTATCCATGATAATATTGGATAAAATCCATGTGTTGGACAAGTGTCGATGGTGTAAAATTACAATTTTGCCACTAAGGTGGTAAAATTACCATTTTACCCTTATGCTCCAAAAAAATGTCAAAATTAAAATTTTTCACTTCTCAACCTCAAATCATACTCCAATAAGTCAAATGTGATCAAAATCTTTCAAAAAAATTTCATTTTGTCCTCAACTAGCAAAATTACCATTTTACCCTTAGATAGTGAAATTTTCGATTTGATTCCAAATTGATCCTCGAACTCTAAATGACCATTTTAAATCATTCCTAGACTATAAAATTTTCAATTTCACCCTAAAATCTCTATTTGATCTAGTTCAAGGCTTAAATCAACTTTGTTGTACCTTTAGGTACAATACCAACTTTTGTAAATTTTTCGAAACTCTCCCAGCATGCAAACATGCTATCCATCATATGTATGTCATGACAAATATTTTATAAGGTCAGGCTTTACATAAAAACTGTTTTAACCACAAATGCAAAACAATTCAACTTAAAATCAATAATGAGATTATAAAACCATTTAAACCGAGTAACAAGGCTTTTGAAGGCATGAGTGACTATAAATGAATTTTTCTTCTCAATGGATGGCTTTCGCTTCATATTTCCCGAGACACAAATCTAACAATCATATGTTTTAACCAAAAATGTAGAAAAATTCAACTTAAAATAAATTATGAGATTATAAAACCATTTAAACCGAGTAATGAGGTTTCGAAGGCGTGAGTGACTATAAATAGACTTTTCTTGTCAATTGATGGCTTTCGCTTCATATTTCCCGAGGCAAACATTCAATTATAATCTGTTTTAACTAAAAATGTAAAAAAATTCAACTTAAAAT
>NW_017234867.1:0-3851 GCF_000208745.1 Theobroma cacao | reverse complement strand
TTAACAGAGGGTTTAGCTTAACGTTTCCCGAGGTAAACATTCAATTATAATTTGCTTTAAATAAAAATATAAAAAAAATCAACTTAAAATCAATAATGTGATTATAAAACCATTTAAAGCGAGTAACAAGGCTTTTGAAGACATGAGTGACTATAAATGAACTTTTCTTCTCAATGGATGGCTTTTGCTTCATGTTTCTCGAGACGCAAATCTAACAATCATATGTTTTAAACAAAAATGTAGAAAAATTCAACTTAAAATAAATTATGAGATTATAAAACCATTTAAAGCGAGTAATAAGGCTTTCGAAGGCATGAGTGACTATAAATGGACTTTTCTTACCAATCGACGGCTTTCGCTTCATGTTTTCTAAGGCAAACATTCAATTATAATCTGTTTTAACTAAAAATGTAAAAAAATTCAACTTAAAATCAATAACGAGATTATAAAACCATTTAAACAGAGTAATAAGACTTTCAAAGGCATGAGTGACTATAAATGGACTTTTTTTGTCAATTGATGGCTTTCGCTTCATATTCCTTGAGGCAAACATTTAATTATAATCTTTCTTGGTCGAAAATGTAAAAAAATTAAACTTAAAATCAATTATGAGATTATAAAACTATTTAAAGTGATTAATAAGGCTTCTGAAGGCATAAGTTGTCATGACCCAATTTCTCGGGCCATGACCGGGGCATGAGCTCAATGAGCATAGCTCACTAAGCCCAAGCAAGCCTATCCATTTACCTTTGCTCAACAAATTTATCATATCATGCATACACACACCTTTTCCCGAGTGTGAACATAGCCAAAACACAATGGCATTATCGATAATAATATACATGCACTATACCAGTTATGTATTTAGCAATTTACATTGCATACACATATTCACATTGTTAGATTGTATTCACAATACAAAAGGACCCATGACTTCCAGCGGAGACATTTACAATAAAAGAGATTACTATCGAATGCCAAACACATACCTAGGAGATGCACTACGGGGACTCCTCGATCTAGGGTCTAACAATCACCTGATCTGAAAATATGAGTTTTTATAGAACGTGAGTACAATACTCAGTGAGTAAACAAGAAGGGAACAAACATACCATAAAAAATGTTTATCGAAATCATGATGCATTCATTTTCTCAAAACCATGCAATTGTTTTAGCTCCTTTAAACCCCTCATGTAAACCCCACATGAGTAAATCACTTTGCAAAAATCCATGCTCAACTATGGTACCAAAGAAATGGAAAATATGGCAAAAACCCACAAGTTAGCAAAATGGACAGAAAGTTTCTCGCTGCAGCGAAACAGAGCAATAAGAGAAAAGTTTCCCTTCACTCAACAAAAAGGCCATCCTACTAAACCAACAAAATCAACATAAAACTCATGAAAATTCCCAAAGTGCAATGTATCAAATTTCACATATATGTCAACCATATATCACATTCATGAGCTTTCATTTCATAAGTCTGGATATGCATAATTTGATAGACAAACATCAATATCATCATAATCACACTCGGCTCATGTACATCCCCCCACATGGTGCACATAGCCGACACCATCGTGTGCATCCCCCCACATCGTGCATAATCAGTGCCATCGTGTAAATCCCCCCACATCGTGCACACGGGCACTATCATCATCCATCTCTCACGCCACCATCATCACCGGCATGTGCATCCCCCCACATCGTGCACACTGGCACTATCATCATCCATCTCTCACGCCACCATCATCATCGGCATGTGTATCCCCCCACATCGTGCACACACATGGTTACAGTTATTATACACAATATCATTCATCATGCACATCACACACATATATATATCATCATATTGCAATAATATATGAATCCATAGTAATCACATATCACAACATCAAACCATTTAACAAAAGCTTGTTCCCAAGGTACATTTTCTAAGACAAGTTGGATAAAATCTTTCATATTCCCCAAAACAAGTTTGAAATGCAAGTCCACTCACCGATATCGAAAATCCAGAATTCGGGTGCACTCGGACTAATAGTCCTCAGGCACAATTCCTTTGCCTTTTTCAGACGTCCACTACCTTGACAAATAACAAAGTCAAGAAATTTACTATATTGTCCCTAAATTGATATAAACTAATTTAAATTACTAATGTTGATATGTAAATGCAAATATAGGTCCGATTACTGCTTAATCGCGGTATCAATTAAATTCGACCGATCACCGATTAATTGGCGATTGTGTCCAAATCACCTCCAAATTAATCCATTTCTCCTCTAATACCTTAATTTACCACATACCATTTAAATAAAGCCAAATTCAACATTAGAACCCTCACAGTTCCTTATAGAAAAATTCGGTCATTTGGTGCACTAGCACCGAAATTTTTTCTACATAACCGTTTCACCTTAATTCATCTTTTTCCAAGCCATTTTCCTTGAAATAAAAACAATTCCCCATTGATATTCAGCTCTCATGGTTCGACCAACAAGGAACCCTAGAGAAATTGAATATTTCTTTTGTGTTTTTGTTCATAACCATGCTTAACTATCCCTAAACACTAACATAGTCTAAAATCAAATTATTCCAACAACAATTCCTCTTCCATACCCATTTTTCAGAATTGAATTCATCATGATAACACAATATTCAACCATGGAAATCAAGAACAAAAGCATGGGTAAGCTAGGTATCAAGGAGAATTAAAGAAATTCTAACTTACCTAGCTTGTTTCCTTGATTTCTTCACTTTTTCTTTGAATATTCACCTAGATTTTATTGTTTTTCCCTTTGTTCTTCCTTTGTTCTTGTTGCTGGTTGCCTAGGCCGAATATGGTGAGAAAATTGGGGATTTAATGGGCTGATTTCTATAGAAAATAATAAAATAATCAAGCATGCCACATGTCACATGCTTATTGGCCTAATTTTTTTAACTTTTTGACTTTTTCTTCTTAATTTTCCACTACAAATATTCTGGTATTTATACAATCCTACCACAATTAAAATCCCTTGGTCTTGACAAGTGTTGGGACAAAAAATTTACCGATTTGGCCCCAGGACGAAAAAATTACGATTTTGCCCCTATACTCCGAAATGTATCGGAATCACATTATTTTCACTTTTCAACCTCAAATAACACTAATATTGATCAATATTAACCAAATGGGGCAAAAATCATTTTATAAAAATTCTCGTTTAGTCCTCTAGTGGCAAAATTACCATTTTGCCCTTGTGCTCCAAAAATATCGGCAATCATAATTTTTCACTGGTAAACATCATTTTATACTCCAATAATCATACTTATATTTCATATAATTATTCTTGGTCAAATGTGATCAAATCTTGGCTAGAAATCTCCATTTTATCATCAAATGGTAAAATGACCACTTTGTCCCTAATCGGTCAATTTTCCTAATGGACTCCAAACTGAATCTTGAACTCTGAATCACTATTCTAAGCCATTCTGTGGGTTTCAAAATTTTCAATTTCCTCTTAGAATTTTTATTTGAACTAGTTCAAGACTCGATTTAACTTAGTTATACCACTCGGTACAATACCATCTTTTAATCGAGCTTGACAAGGTCTCACATAAGTGACTATCAATGGACTTTTCTTGTTAATCGATGGTCTTCGCTTTACACTTCCCGAGGTAAACTTTCAATTATAATATGTTTTAAACAAAAAGGTAAAAAATTCAACATAAAATCAATAATGAGATTATAAAACCATTTAAAGCAAGTAATAAAGATTTCGAAGGTAAGAGCGACTATAAATGGACTTTTCTTCTCAATGGATGGTTTTCGTTTCACGTTTCCTGAGGCAAATATTTAATTATAATCTTTCTTAACC
>NW_017234866.1:20824-22532 GCF_000208745.1 Theobroma cacao | reverse complement strand
ATATTTTTCATCCCTTATACTCATACCATTCTCCAATTTGTTAAATTTGATCTAAATTCTCTCAAAATCTCAAATTTTGTCCGCGGGTGGTAAAATTACGATTTTGCCCCTACACTCTAAAAATCACCAGAATTAAACTTTTTCACTTCCTATCATTAAATTATACTCCAAATAGTTAATCTTGGTCAAAAATTTCACTCCTTTATCAAATTATTATCTTAGGTGGCAAAATGACGATTTTACCCCTAAACATCAAAATTTTCAATTTTACCCCTAATGAACCCTCGAACTCCGGACAATCATTTTTAGTCATTTCTGGACTATAAAATATTAACTTTCATCCTACAATTTCTATTTGAACTAGTTTGAGGTTAAATCAACTTAAGTGTTTCATTAGGTACGATACCGGGTTTCGTCTTTTCTTAGGTGCTTTCCTAGCATAATAACATGTTACTCAGTGTATGTATGTCATGACATGTGTTTATAGGGTCAGGTTTTACAGAATAAGTAGAAATTTTGGTATTGAAGGTTTATTTAAAGACCCTTTTAGAGCACTTGAGAGAAACAATTAAGCTAGGTTTTTTGTGAAGAAAAAGAGTTGTCAGGCAAGTAAGAAAGCAAAGGAAAGACTCTTGAAGATTGAAGATCGAAGACTTGACGAATCCGAGTTTTCTTTTCTACTTAGTCTTTTTAATACTTTATTTGTTTTGTGCTAATGGTTAAACTTTTTTGGATGATGTTTTTAGTAGTTATGAGGAACTAACTTTCTTATCTAGAATAGAAATTGAACCCAACATATAGTTTGAATTTTTAATATTCTTTTTTGCTTATGATTGATCATGTTTGAGTTGTTTGTTTCAATCATGTTCTAAATTGGTCTGATTGCCTAATCACCAATTAGATTAATAAGGTAATGTGAGACCCTGTCAAGCTCGATGAAAAGACGGTATTGTACCGAGTGGTGCAACTAAGTTAAATCGAGCCTTGAACTAGTTCAAATAAAAATTCTAAGAGGAAATTTAAATTTTGAAACCCACAGAATGGCTTAGAATAGTGATTCGAAGTTCAAGGTCCAGTTTGGAGTCCATCCGAAAAATTGACCGATTAGGGACAAAACGATCACTTTACCATTTGATGATAAAATGGAGATTTTTAGCCAAGATTTGATTACATTTGACCAAGAGTAATTATATGAAATATAATTATGATTATTGGAGTATAAAATGATGTTTAGCAATGAAAATGTTATGATTCCTGGTATTTTTGGAGCACAAGGGCAAAATGGTAATTTTGCCACTAGAGGACTAAACGAGAATTTTTATAAAATGAGTTTTTTGCCCCATTTGGTTAATATTGATCAATGTTAGTGTTATTTGAGGTTGAAAAGTAGAAATAATTTGATTCCGGTACATTTCGGAGTATAGGGGCAAAATCGTAAAATTTTCACCCCGGGGGAAAATCGGTAAATTTTTTGCCCCAGCACTTGTCAAGGCCAAGGGATATTATTCATCTTGTAAATGGATAAACATGAGAAATGTGTGGTGGAGAGAGATTGCTTAATGGCTAAGTATGACACATGGACCAATGGAATGGTGACATGTGTCAAAATCTCATCCATTCATTATTTTTTTTATAAAAGGCATAAAAATCAGCCCATTCCTCCCATAGTGATCAGCCAAACAAGAAGAAAAGAGAAACCAAGGAAGAA
>NW_017234866.1:15218-19718 GCF_000208745.1 Theobroma cacao | reverse complement strand
CGGTTATGTGCGAGTGGGAGTGCACATAAGCCGTTACTGACCCGGCTATGTGCGAGTGGGAGTGCACATAAGCCGTTGCTGACCCGACTATATGCGCATAAGCCGTTGCATATGAGATGATGATGGGAAGGTGTGCATGAAGATGATGATGGGGTGGTGTGCATGTTGATGATGGGTATATGGTTGTAAATGCAAATATGTAAGCATTTGTTTTGTTGGAATTTGGAAGTTTACATGTGTTACATGTTGCTATTGTTATTTTAGCAGGATGACTTGTTTTAAGGGAAAAATGAGACTTTTTCCTTGATGTTCTAGTTCTCGCTGCAGCGAAAATGAAGTTCGCTACAGCGAGAAACTTTCTGTCCATTTTGCTAACTTGTGGGTTTTTGCCATATATCCCATTTCTTTGGTACCATAGTTGAGCATGGATTTTTGTAAAGTGATTTACTCATGTGGGGTTTACATGAGGGGTTTAAAGGAGCTAAAATAATTGCATGGTTTTGAGAAAATGAATGCATCATGATTTCGATAAACATTCCTTATGGTATGCTTGTTCCCATCTTGTTCACTCACTGAGTATTGTACTCACGTTTTATTAAAAAAAAATTCATGTTTTTAGATCAAGTGATTGTTGGACCCTAGATCGAGGAGTCCTCGTAGTGCATCTCCTAGGTATGTGTCTGGCATTCGATAGTAATCCTTTTTATTGTAAATGTCTCCGCTGGAAGTCATGGGTTCTTTTGTATTGTGAATACAATCTAACAATGTGAATATGTGTATGCAATGTAAATTGCTAAATACATGACTGGTATAGTGCATGTATATTATTATCGATAATGCCATTATGTTTTGGCTATGTTCACACCCGAAAAAAGGTGTGTGTGTATGCATGATATGATAAATTTGTTAAGCAAAGGTAAATGGATAGGCTTGCTTGGGCTTAGTGAGCTATGCTCATTGAGCTCATGCGCAGGTCATGGCCTGAGAAATTGGGTCGTGACAGGTAACTTAAATGGAATTAAGGGAGTTTAGTGTAAGCCTTGGATGAAATAGCATATGTTCAATATCAATCGCATCAAATGATTGATTTGATTTGCATGAGAGGTTGACATACAGTTGCATGTCAGATGTAGCCAATATTAGAATCTAAGCTTAATAAGTCTTTCTTAATTGCAATTTGCATAGACATATAGTGAATTAGTTGAAAGAGATATCTTTATAAGAAACTCAACAAAAACTTATACATACATTCTAATTCTAAGTTAACAACTCAGCTGTCTTAGTAAGTAAAGAGAGAGTAGAAGAGATTTAAATGAAGTGTTAAGAGGATATTTTAATTCTAGGTTTTATTTGATTAATTAATTCTATCAAAATTGTGATTCTTGTTCTTAGATTTAGTTTCTTTAATTTTTAGTAGCTTTAAAAATTGGTTGTTTGGATAAACTTAAATTGTGTTAATTTTAGTATATAGCAAAAGATTTTGGTGAAAAGATTTTGGAGCAATTTTTTGTGAGAATGATACACTATTCTTTATTATATTACTTGTTAATGATACGTGCATTTGTGTGGTAAATCCAACAACATCATCCCTTCAAGCTTTAAGACTAATAAAAGTCTAAAAATTATGTTGAACATATGAAGTAAAATTTTATCAAAGAAAAAAGCATAAGGATTATATTGTAGCTTTTTTTTGCAGCAATTGACAGCACCTCTTTGTTCATTTTAAGAAATTATCATTTCCTTTTAAGAAACAATTCCCATTTTCTTTTTGCTTTGTGAAGCTTAAGTCACGAACTTGTAGGATCTGATATTGGTTATGAATTTTGGGATCTCATAGCAAAAAGAAGACGAAAATGCTATTTATTCACTTGCAGGTCAATGAATTTTTTTTATTTAATGATTAATTTCAAATTTTGGTATGTTTTTGCCCAAGAATGTAAAGTTTTTTTTTTCTTAACAAGAACCCATTCTACATTTTTGTGTGGGTTTCCTTAGTTTGCTAATTTAATTATGTTCATATTTTAGTTTAATGTTTATAAATTATTATTCAAATATAATAAATGATATTTTCATCTTTATCATATATTGTTTGAAGTTTTTGTCTTTTGGTAAAATATACCTTAAATTTTAATAAAGGGTATTTTAGTAATTTATAATTTATTCCTTAGTTATTCTTGAAAACATTCTATTCTATTTTCATGAACCAAACTATATATTTGTTATTCCTCCCTTATTCAATTCCTACGAAATCTCTATTTCATTCTCATTCTATTTCATTCCACAAACAGAACATACCCTAAAGGTTTTCATCATCTGACTAAAGATTTTTTTTTTGTTTGATTTATGAATTGATTTTGCACTTCATTGCATCAAACTAGTCGAGATTTCAATGAATTGCTTAGTATTTCTCACAGAATGGAACTAAAATTTATGCTGAAGATTTTCCTAATGTGTTTCAAAAGAGGTGAATCCTTTTGTAGTTATGGGAGGCTATGCCGCCCTAAAATTTTTAAAAATCTTTTTATATCATAAAAAATTTTTAAAATTTTTTATATTTTCTCTTAACGGCCTCTTCAAAATAATTTTTTTATTTAATAATTAATACAAATAAAAAATAATAAAATGGCTACACATGCCCCACTTAACTTTACTCTTTTAACTCTTAAGTTTCTCCACATCTCTTTCTCTCTTTTTTTTTCTCTTTTGTTCTTTTCATCTTTATTTTACTCTCTTTTCTATAACTTACTACCAAAACACACTTTATTCTTTAAGAGAGATTTATAAGCTTGCCAACTTGGACAAGAAAAAACGAGAATCACTCACCACCATTATGTGCAAAAGGGAAGGTAAAGTTTTTTTTTATCTTTTTCTTTTAATTTATATTATTATTGTTTATATTTGTTTATTTTTTTTCATTTCTATTCTATTTGCTCATATGTTCTAAGTTTTTATAAATTTTCTTCTCTAAATCATGAACCATCAATCATATTCTTTTTTTTCTTTTTTGGTATATCATATGTGCATTCTATCTTTTATTTGCTATGTTCTTCTTTTTTTTGTTATGTAGATTTTATTTTCTATCATTTTAATCTTTAAAAATTAAAAAATTATTATGTAATTTTCAAATATAAGTTGTTGTATTGTACTGTTACTTAAAATTTCATCAATGTATCATTTTTTATTTGCTTTATGTTTCATATTTAGTTGAAAGGAAATTATCTTGAGTATATAAGAAGAAATTATCTTGAGTATTTAGTCTTTAAACAATCTTGATTATATAAGAGGAAATTATTAATCTTGTATATTGTATTTAACTATTTATATTTTATGCATTATAGTTTTATATTAGCATTATAAGTTTAAATAGAAATAAAATAAGAATAGTGGATATTGACAACATTAACTTTTTTCAGGTTTAATTAAAGTATGAGTAATTTGAAAATAATTGACAAATTCTTTAGAAGAAAATATACAAATTATCCAAATGATTATCTTACACTTCAACCACGAAGCCTCAATACTTCAACTCATGAATAAAAGCAATGTGAATCAAAATGTCCAAGACTCAATCATAAAGAAATAGATGTTTTTCAATACAAAGTCTATCACGACCCGGAACTCCCATCGAGCTCGTGACAACCGCCGCAACGTCCCAATCGACATTCATTACCTGGAATGTCAATCGGAATCCCGCAAGGCTTTAATATCAACTTGTTATTTCCCCTGTGAGTAACCGTTGCCAAATATCACGTTCTAAGAGCTTTTAAGCTATTTTCAACTTAAAACAAATAAAATAATAATTTTAGTCTCATAAGGGTATTTTGGTTATTTTTTTCAAAAATTTCGAAACCGGCTAAAAATGTAATTTAAAAGTACAAAACATATAGTTCATAATCAAAATGAGTTTAAAAGTCTAAAATCTTCATTTAAAACGAAATTATGATTATTTAGATATAATAAGAAAATAAAAGAAAAATTAAGCAAAATATTCTATTTTCGTATAAAACAATATTTTTAGAACACTGCGTAAATAATTTTTACAGTGTAAAAGCAAAATAAATTCATACATACTGTTGTCACGACCCGGTACTCCTCTAGAGCCCGTGACAACCGCCGCGGTGTCCTTGTAGACACTTATTGCCCGAAATGTCAACCCGAAAACCCGCAAGGCTTTACTATCAGTTTCTCTATTCCCTTGTGAGCAACCATTGTCAAATATTGTGTTCTAAAAGATTTTAAGCTGTTTCCAACTTTAAACAAATAAAATATTAATTTTTCGTCTCACAGGGGTATTTTGGTCATTTTTCTCAAAAATTTTGAAACTGACTAAAACGTAATATACAAGTACAAAACACATAATTCATATTCAAAATGAGTTTAAAAGTCTAAAATCTTCATTTAAAACGAAATTATGGTTATTTGAATATAATAAGAAAATAAAAGAAATATTAAGTAAAATATCCTATTTTCTTATAAAACAATATTTATAGAGTTATACGT
>NW_017234866.1:6992-9636 GCF_000208745.1 Theobroma cacao | reverse complement strand
GTGGCAAATGACCATTTTGCCCCTAGTTAGTGAAAATTCCGATTTAACTCCAAATTGATCCTCAAACTCCAAATTACCATTTTAAGTCATCCATGAACTGTGAAACTCTTAATCTCACCTTAAAATTCCTATTTGATCTAGTTCGAGGATTAAATAAACTTTGTTGTACCTCTAGGTACAATACCGACTTTTGTAAATTTTTCGGGACTCTCCTAGCATGCAATCATGCTATCATCACATGTAAGTCATGAATAGTATTTTATAAGGTCGAGCTTTATACTCCTAGCATGAAATCATGCTATCATCACATGTATGTCATGAATAGTATTTTATAAGGTCGGGCTTTACAACTGTAATACAGATAACCAAGGTATAAAATTTAATTTACAGTGACACGTGAGCCCACGAATGACTAAAAGTATCAAAAGAAATGAACCTACAGTTTTTGGATGTGGCAAGTCCAACTATAGTCCTCACCGATATCAGTTATCTACAATCTATTATGAGCCTGAAATGGGTGGAAATGAGGGTGGTGAGATTATGAAATCCTAGTGAGTAAACAAACATCATTCAAAATATCTAAAGTCGAGTAAAAAGAGACTATTAAAACATTTCATTAAACTGTAATTTATCACCTTTCAACTTATTTCAACCAAATGAAATCAATTTTATTTAAATAAAGTAATCAGTATGGCTTATGAATTTCTTAAAAGCATGGCTCGTGCCAAAATTATTCTCATACTCAGTTATCAGGGATTCCTTGGCCAAGGGCTATCCCAAACCGAGTCCACCAAGGCTATTAAAAAGTTACTTATGCATAAACGTGTTTTTATTTTAAAAATATAGCCGTTCCTTGGCGTTGGCCGAGTTCCCCCTCACGTGGTGGTTTGGCGTGAAGTGAACCCTAAAAGTTATACCCGAGAGTTACCCTACTCGCCTCTCCAATCGAGGTAAAATATAATGAGATTTATCATGCCCTTCTAATAGGATAGTCCACAGAAACCCGCCTACTGTAGTAAGCTAATAATTATCCCACCAATCAATAAGATTCAATTACATGATATGGCAATTATTGTAATTCACAGCCTTTCAAGGCTAAATACACATTTCATATATTTCAACACAAATATCAATTCAGCCATTCATGCAAATACTGTCATAAGCCATTCGATTCAAATCATAAATTTTACAACATAACAAGTGGTCTCCAATTACTCTATTTTTCAAAATCATTATTTAGTTTCAAGACAATTTATAAAATCTTTTCATGTAAACACATTTTGTTTGTAAAACACAAAGATTTACCATTTAAACTCATTTTCATAAAATTTCACCAAAATCAATTAAAAAACATACTTTAGATAATTAAAATGATGGTAAGGTTACTCACCTCACAATAGCGAGATTTTTACGTCGCTATTGATTCGTATACGCGTACAATTATTCCTAATTACCAATCTTATACTTCATTCGACGCGCTCCCACAACAACTTTCCTAACAACAATTTGAATCCAATATATTTAGTGCATCAATTCCACTTCTCTCTCTCTCATTCTATTATAAATCCACTCACCTAATTCAAATCTTAATATATTCTTACTATAATTAATTGCATCCTTCGTGCACGTAATTCTTTAGATTATTAACACCGGTAACTTATTTATGGTACTAAGTGCCTATTTCAACCTTCTAAGCAACTTAGATTTATTTCATATCACCAACTAACCAATGCATAATTAAATAAAATAAGCTAGCCTCCATATAGTCTAATTTCACAATAAGTCATGAAGAAAACTAAAGAATTTTACCCAATTAAGCTAGGTTGGCCCAAGTCTCCACTTTCCTTTTCTTTTGGACATTTCTTCCTTTGGTGTTTTTGGATCCTTATTTATGGACTTCTCCCATTTCTTTTTGATTGGACCATGCCCATTCTTCATTTATTGGATCATGTCCATTTTTCCTTTATTGGACCATATCCATTTTTCTTGCTTGTTGGGCCATGCCCATTTTCCTTTCTTGTTTTTTTCTTTTCTTTTCTTTCTTTCTTCCACCGTCCAGCAGCCCTTGTTATCTTTCTTTTTCTTCTCTTCACGTGCACAAACCGTCCCACTCTCTTCCTCTCTCTCCCTCTCACCACCGGCCACACTTTCTTGCCTTTTATCTTTCAATTTTTCAGTAGCTAAAGCTGCTCTATTTTTCCTTAAAAATTCAGCAACTAAGCTACACTTTTCCCTCCAAAAATCAGCAGCCAAAACAACAACAATTAACCACCAAAACAGCACCTTACAACCTTCAAATTTTACTGTAAAATTTTGCACTTTTTGGCCTCCAAAATTAGTAGAAAATTTACACTTTTCAACCTCCAAAACCAGCCTTTAAATGGCTCTCTTTTCCTTCTTAAATAGTATCAAAACCGGCCCCTCAACTTAGCTCTCTTTTCCTTTTGTTTTTGTTTCTCTATCGGCTTTCTCTTTGTTTTTGTTTTTCTTTCTCTTGGCTCTTTCTTTCCTTTTCTTCTTTTGTTTCTCTTTTACTCTCCCTCACAACCGACCTCTCTCTTCTTCTTTGTCCTCTTCTCTTAACTGATTCAATTATATATATATATATATATATATATATATATATATATATATATATATATAT
>NW_017234866.1:0-6831 GCF_000208745.1 Theobroma cacao | reverse complement strand
TTCACCTTTTTGCTCCACATGGCCGACCCCTTCCAATTAACCAAGTAAAGAGTCTTTGACTCTTTTATTGACCACATGGGCGGCTACCCATGTTGGTCTTCTAATATATATTTTTTTATATACTATTATTACTTTACTATATGTTCATTTGATTTCTCTCATTAATTTCACTACATATCCTTTAATCTTTATATTTCAATTTCGATCCTTTTTGATGCGTCTAAAAATTTCAATTTTCATCTAACTTCCTTTCTCGGTGCGTGTACCACCGAAATATAAAAAAATTGCACCTCAACGCGGTATTATCACAATATTTAAATATTTACTTATCTGCGTTGGTTCGACTTAACAAAACACGCGTATTTCACTTTTGTCGCTTATTTCTACAAAAATTTAGTTGTATTTCTTCTCCCTCACTTGGATCAACCATATGATCCTTCTTCATGACTAATTTCGACACCTAGTTAAATATTAATATATTAATATTATTTTATTAATAAAATATTATTTTATTCTAAAAATTTTATCTTGTCTCATCGGTACCTAAAATATCTTATTTTGTCACAATTAGCATCCGATAAGCTTTATTTATCACCATATCAAAGTATGTGGTATTTCATAGTCAATAATTGATGAATTTAAATTCAGAAAACATCATCGAGCGCAACTTTACTAAAAGATTATTGTAATGCTTTCTTTTCTTGATTTACATGTTATATAAAAATTTTGTTAATTTTTTTATTGTTAGTTAAATTTAATATATTAGTTTTTAAAAATTTTAACCCTTATTCCTTAGTTTTTGACTGCCAACAAAAGTTAACTAATTCCGCTCTTTTGTTTCAAAACTATTTTAGAGACGTGGTGTGTTCGTGGTGTTCTTACTATTTCTCATGCATTTGGTGATAAACTACTTAAACCTTATGTAGTTGTTGAGCTTGAAATTTCGGGTGGTTTTAGGGTTTCCATTTCTATTGATAGCGTAGAATTTATGAAATTTTTGTAAAATATTATCTGTTACTAATGAAATGGAGAATTTTACTTTGTTTTTCACTTTTATCTGTTTGGGTAAATTTTTAATTTTCATGTAATTACTTTAAAAGTATATAGAAAAAATTAGAGAAAAATATTAAAAATAATATAAGATTAAAAAAATTCAATATTGACTAGTATTGACAGAATTTATTAATTTCACTAAACTACATTATCGTTTTATAAAATCTTTGGATGGAAAATATTGACAGACATGGATTACTGATCATAATTATTATCGACAAATTTTCAATGAAATTTATCAACTATATTTATGAAATTTAATAATATATAAAAATTATTACAAATTGATTTTAAACTATAACTGATGGTATATTTTTCATTTTCAATGAAATGCATTATCGATTTATGTATATCGAATGGAATTTTCAAAAAAAAATCTTTGGAAAAAAGTATGTTCAGTGAACATTTTATACTTTTTTGAATGAAAAATTTTGTTAAAGAAATTGTTTTTGGTAGTGATTCTTAATTTAATACTAATTTTTTTTTGGTTTAACACATTGAGACTATCATTTCTACTAGAATTTATAAACAATAAAAAATTCTTAGTACATTTTGAAATTATGCAGGTTGGAAATAATAAAAAAACGAGTTTTACTTTTATATTAAAAAAAAAACTTTGTTCGTAGCGTATGCATTAACATAAAATGCTATAATTTGTCCTCAATATTTATTGCTTCAAATGGAAACATTTTAACATGTTTTTTCTCTTTTAATTTTAATGAATTTATAAATAAATAAATCGTAGGATCCAGATGAACCTATGTATCCCAATTACCCAACCTGTTACCAAACCGAACTGCCTCAGATTGGATCTAGACCCAAACCGAAAACCCATGTCACTAGAATCTGTAATTCATAAAGGATAACAAAATTTCCTGGAGAGCATGCCTTAAATCTTCACTAATTATGAGATCCAACCCATGCCAAACACATATTTTCTTATTAATTCCCTTGTATTAAGTTTCTTTGCTATAAATTTAATCTTCAGGAATTGAGGCAGAGTAGCATCCAAACGAAACCATGGCGATTTATGACTCTTATTTGGAAAGTGGTCTAGCTATTGTGCATGCTGTGCTTGGCAATGGAATGCAAAAAGGTGTTTCTTCCTTTCTCTTACAATCACAAAACTTGTTCTTTGATGTATCCTATTCTTCTTTTTATTGTCTCAATTAGACAATTGCAATTTTTATATTGAAAGTAAAACGGAAAAGAGTATGTCACGAAAGAACTGAATTTTTAGGTGAACTTGTAATATTCTCGTATTTTTAACCATTTTTTTACATACTTTTAAAATTATTAAATTCCAAAAGATATGTTTGGTTGCTGTTTTGGACATTAATCTTTTACTTTTTTGCTTTTTGCATTTGAAAGTCAAAAAAAAAAAAATTAATAATAATAAAGTGCGTTCTGATATAAAAGAAAATTAAAATTTTGAAAGACTATAATAAAATACATAATGCTTTTTTATTTTAACAAAATTCATTTTCTATTTTCGTATAAAGTAATTATGTTGTAATTGTTGTTGTAATTTAGTTATTTTTGCATTGTAAATCGATTAGAGTATTACTTTTGCCTTTTGTTTTTGCTTTATAAAATTTTCGTAAAGTAACAGAAAAAAAATCAATTGTAAAAAATAAATTAAACGAAGTGTAAATAAGGTAGTTGTAATAGTTTTAATATTTTGATAAGATGGAAATAAAGAAATAGAAAACAAAAAGTGGTATTCCATATGTACCATTCAAGTATCCAAAAGTTTTCCTGTAAACATTAATATTTTTAATTTCTTATTTTAATAGTTATATATAATTGAAAATATCCAATAAAACTATCTGTTATTATCCAGAAAAATGTTGTTATTCTATATTTGCTATCCATGTAACATTTTAACTCCAAATTCTTTTCTAAAAAAATAAAACTCAAAATTCTGAAATTCATCTTAAAAATATGAGAAAAGTTAGAAATATTTTATATTTTTAATAAGAAATAAAATCTCAAACGATTTCTTTGTTGCAATATTTATCTTGTTTCATCATTTAAAGCTCAATGTCCCTCCATCAGATTTCTGGCTCTTTATTCGGAACATGAAGAGATTGTTATTAAATGAATTTACGAAACTAGCTACTAAGCATTTAAAAGTTTGACAAATAAACTATATATGGTTGCATTCAGTAAGACAAATAATTCATAATTTATAATTTATCATCATTGTAAAATATATAAATGTACATACGTGTGTAAAACTTTTGACTGATGAAAATGATATTTTTTTCCATTATATTTTTAAATGTTATTTTGAATACATTTTGTTGATTATAGTTTTTAATTGTGATTATAAATTTATAATAATAAGATTAATTCGATGTATAGAAAAAAATTAATTTTAGTTTGAATCACTTTCACTGGAAAATGATTTATTTCACATAAAAGTTTTTATTTCTTATATTTTTAAATGGTAACCAATATTAAGTTAAAAACGTTTGAAATAAAATGAAAAGGATATTTACAATAATTAAGAAGTCATTTATTTATAACGATTATCTCTGCTATATATCTAACATCCAATGAATATGTCAATATTATAATTAATTTTTTTTAAAAAAAGGTAACTAATTTTTGTCAATATTTTCGTTAGAAATAATCAGTATTAGTCATTAATATAGTGTAACTTCCTCTAAATAAATTTAAAATTCACTTGAAATAAAGTAAAAAAAAATTAAAGTTTTATTTATTTATATAAAGTTTATATTTTAAAATTTAAATCTATACATATATTTAAAAATTGAACTTAGTAATTAAGCTAGATATGATTTTTAGAAAAAGTGGATCACTATCATTTATATATATATATTTTATTTTCAATCTAGGTTTATTCAATCTAATTGTATTATTATTGAATTACTTATAAACTAAAATTTTAAAAACTACTTCTTTATGCGTCAAATTTATAGTATAAAAACGTATTAAGTCCATGTGCTAATATATATAAAAAAACATTTGCATTTTGTTAAATGATTTCTGCACCAAAAAAAAACGTTTTGTTATATTTCTAAATTATTATTTAAATACAAAAATTTTAATTGAATCAATATCCAATTAAACAAATTAAACAAATTTCACTTTTCTTTTTCCTAACGTTGTTGTTGATGTATACACATCAACAAGCTATTGCCAACGACAGTGTTAACAATATTGGAATCTCATTACAAGTGACAACAGTGTAGAAGAGGCAATTGAAGAAAAAGAAGTGGAAGCATATCCACTTAATTATAACAATTGAGTTGATTTTATTTTGCAGTTGATGAAATACGGATGTTGATCATGAACAAACACAACAATGCTTGCATCATATGCCTATTCTCAATCGCATGGTTTGCTTTCCAGGTCAGGGGATGGTATTTGATTACCATTCTTTCTAAATTACTCTTTTATTCCATGCTCTTCCTCTTGGTTTGGTCACAAGCGGCAGAAGCAAGACTAATCAACTGGTAATGAAAAACACATGAATTATAAACTAGCGGTACAAGTTTTGAACACTGGCTACCCTAACTTGTTCTTCACATTCAGGAGTCCTCCAAGGTTCGATGAAATTATGATATCAGAATCCAAAGTTATATCTGTATTCAAGAAAATTAAAGGCTTGTTGGCAAAATTCTACCATGCTGCACAAGGAAAAGATTTTAAACTCTTGGTTATAGTATGTATTATGAAATACAAACTGCACAAGCAAAATCTAAGGCTCTTGTTGCTCATCTTAATGGACTATTTGTTAACATTCGGAAAAATTTTACAGACACTTATTGCCCTTGCTCTGTTGCCCTGTATTTCGGACTACTTCAGCCTTCCAACATTTTTATATATAGGTAAGAAGTTAGTTTTTTTTTTCTTGCATTTTCTACAATAATGTTCTTCCTTGAGCCTGATTAATTTTATCTGGTTTTGCTTGTGGCGTGAAGCTTTTCTCTGCTGGCAAATAGTGCCTATGCTCCGCCAGACATAATATTCAAGAGACTTGATGGATTTTGCGAGTAAAGGCAACCAAGTGTGATCTGTGAGGGACTTTGCTTCAGAAATATAACTCCAAGGGCATGCTTGGTTCAGTGGAAAGAATATAATGAGAACAGAATAGTCATTTCAAGAGAATAGAATAGGGAAAAAATAATTATTATGTAGATTGGTTCATGGGAATGGAATAGGATGAAAAGTTTTATTATTGCTTATTCCATTGTTTGGTTGGCAGGAATAATTTTAAAAATAGTTAAAGAATAATGGATAAATAATAAAAATACCCTTTATTAAAATTTAAAGATTTTTAATTAAAAAAATTACTATGATGTGAAAAAAAATACTTTTTCTTGTAAACAAGTAATTTTTTTTATCATAATAGAAAAATAATTTAATAATTTTTTTTAATAATACATGCTCTTTAATTTTGTTTTGTTTGGCAACTAATTTCTATTTTTTTTAGCATTAAAACTACTTCATTGCTACTTCAAATCCACATGTCTCTATTGGATTTAGAACAAGGGAGAAAAAAAATAGTTTGAGAAATATTCTAAGGCATCATATAGATTACAATTTACAAAAACCTCATCTATAATGATACGAGATTGGCGAAGTTATTAATGAAGAACACAAAAATCCATAATAACATTCAAGAACACAAACATTCATAATAATATTGAAGAACACAAACATCCTTAATAATATTGTTGTCCTAGAAGAACAAACCAACTAATAATGAGTTTTTAAGTTCTCAACAATTAACAACAAAGTCTTGAAAGATGAAAATATTTAGCATCAAGGCCTTGAGATAATCTTTCTCAACCATCTAAGTCTGCTGCTAGGGGGAAGAGTAAAAAGGTAAGTCATTTGGAATGGATTATTAGTAAGTTTGTAAGATGCCTCATCAATTTCATCCTCTGTCAAACCCATAACCTCACGTAATGCACTATTCAAATCTTGAAGATTTTTTTTTATGCACAAAAACTTCAGTCCCCAAAGCATGGCTCAATGAATTTCCAATATTTTCTAATTTCTCACTCAATAAAATGGTAGCATCCATAAATTTTTCAAACCCATCCACTTCACTCATGTCATTGGTCCTTTGCTTCTTACTTGTTGTAGAATTTTGATTTCTTCTACCAACTGATGGTTGAGGTTGGGTAGCAGAGGCATCCCCATCATCCAAACCAATTAGATGTTCACATGCAGAACCTTAATCTATCCCATGAGCAACATCTTCTTCAATTTCATCTAGGACATTTGTAGAAGTTTGAGCATCTTGTCTGTTGCTTGGTTTTTAGCATAAATATCAGACAACTCATTAAAAAAAGGAAAACTCCTTTTTCTGAACTAAGCAGCATCTTTGTGACTCTAATCAAAGTAAATAAATAATATAATTAGGTATAATAATTGATAGGAAAATAAATACAAATATGGAAAAAAAATTAAACAACATGCTTACACTTATATAAGAATCCCATACAAGATCTTCAGCAATAACCATATTCCTTTCATGGTCCCAACCAAATCCACTAGTATCTCTCCCTTGTACCATATCATATACAATTATCCATTATTTCTTCAAGGTCTTAATCCTTGATTCTATATGAGGTTTGGCCTTCAAGTTTGCATTTGGCAAACTTTTTGCAATCATTCGTTCAAGCGCTAACAAATAACTACATTTGAAACCGGTGTCTGCATTATATGTTCCCTTATTGTGCAGATCAACCAAACATGATATTAGTACAACATCTTCATTGTGGGTCCACTTTCTTT
>NW_017234865.1:0-22598 GCF_000208745.1 Theobroma cacao | reverse complement strand
TATTTCAACTATCACATCTTATGATTTTAATACTCAAAATAACATTGGCTTCTGTTTGATGTTTCATATTAAATTTAGAAGCCAATAAACATTTTATTTTATTGACCACATCAATGAATGTACAACATATAAGCTAATAATCACAGATTCACTATCAACAGTTTTTGTGTACACACATTTGTCAACTTAAACAGCGAAAAATCCATTACTAACAAGAACTTGATCAAATTTCTCATGCTATTGTTTGGTGCTTGTTTTAAACCATATAAAGATTTAGTCAATTTACAAACTTTGTTTTCTTAACTAGAAAGAACACATCCCTCGGGTTATGCCATATAAAATTTTTCTTCCAAATCACTATTTAGAAAAGCAGTTTTAACATCCATTTGATGAACAACAAGTTTGTAAATCAAAGCGAAGGCAAATAAAACATGAATAGATGAAATTCTCGTTATTAGAGCAAAGGTATCAAAATAGTCAATATTTTGTTTTTGAGTAAAACCCTTTACAACTAATCTAGCTTTGTATTTATCAATAGAGCCATTAGGATTAAATTTTCTTTTAAAAATCCATTTGCAACCAATTGGTTTTGCTTCAGGTGGTACATCAACTAATTCCCAAGTTTGATTTTGTCAAATCGAATCAATCTCATTTTGTATAGCTTCTTTCCAAAATGGATTTTCTTTAAAAGAAATTGGATCAACATAAGCTAAAGGATCATTATCTACAATATAAGTATAAATACCAAAAAGAAATGTCTCCTTGGTCTTTTACTTCTTCTTAAATCATCATTTTGTATTTCAAAATCATTTTTACTAAAAGGTGCATGAGAAATTGTATAAGTTCTGAATGGAAAAATATGATAAAAAATTTAGCATTTTTTATGTCCACAATTACATTATTATCAAGAACATCACTTTTTAATACGAGAAATCTAGATGCAACATTATGTTCGACATAACCAATAAACATGCAATCAGATGTCTTAGAGCTAATTTTTCTTTTCTTAAAATCAAGATGCATAACCTTAGCAAGACACCTCCACACTTTTAAATATTTTGAGTTAAGAGAATAGCCTTTCCATAATTAATAAGATGTCTTACTAATTTTCCTATAAGGAATTCTATTTTGAATATGATATGCAGATAATAAGGTTTCACCTAAAAAATTTTCATGTGCATTAAAACTAACAACCAAAGAGTTGTTATCTTTTTATTCTATTTTTCCAACAATGCCAACATCTTTTTTCCATAGGTTTATCTGGTATCTCAATTGTCTCCCACTATTATAATTTAAAAGTGTCATTATCTCAATGTGACTATGAATAAGACATTATTCTTGAATTTTTTTTCTTTTCTTTTTAGTTAGATATATCTAAAAATCAAGTTTTTATTGTTCAATAAAAGCTCAATAAACTAGGCTAAAGGCCATAACAAACTTGTATACATTAATTTACATATGAAAACTAAATGAACTAAGCAAAAACATGTATTAATTAATTAAAGTTAAGACATCTTTTAAAATGAAATTGCAAGTGATGTGTTATACTTTTATCATTATGCCTTAAATTAATATGTATTATCATCATATTTATCTCAATGCTCTCAACTTAGAGAACTATGAGTACATGCTTTTCCATTAACACAAATTCAAGTTTCATGGACCACAAGTTCAGTTTAAACTTTATTTTAATTTTTAGTTTTTTCTTTGCACTGATTTGCTTTTGATTTTTTAGAAGCAATTGAGATGATTTCATTACTCTAAATAAGTATACAAAAATTGCTTTTCAAATATATATATATATATATAGAAATCCGCTGCCTCTTAAACTTGCCCCATTTTGTGCACCATTCACAAAATTTTGCCACGTGGCATAACAAGTTAAATTAAAGCATTTTCATTTTTCTTTTTGAAAAAAAAGGCATTTTCTTTTAAAATAATACTTCTAAAATAGCATTGTCCTCTTTGTAAATACGCACAGTGATCTTATATTACATAAGATCAGTTTGGCTAAGGAAGAAAACAAAAATGTAGAAGACGAAGTTACGGTGAAAAGTTGTTAAAAGCTAGAAATCATTCAACGGATGATGGGTATATATATATATATATATATATATATATATATATNGGTGCACATGATGACTCTAGCTATGTACGGTGCAGAGTACCCATGAGCTGGGTGAAGTGGTGATTCTATACATGGTAGTATATATATATATATATATATATATATATATATTGATGCAAATAGCATCAACAACGTATCTTACATATGTGAAAGAAAAACAAAAACATCAACTGAGTTGCATATGAGATCAACATATTAAGCCAGATATACGAACAACTCCCTAAAATGGCAAAAAATGTATCCCAATGGAGTAGAGCAATGTCATCTAACCATAACCAGGTTTGATATTCCTATACAAACAGAGCTATATTTTTAAGTCCTACCAACTAACCTTCAACAAATCAGTATCCAAGCAACAGAAACATCCCATAACTATAGCCAACCATGTATTTGCTCTATATTTATTACTTACTTATTCATAAAATTAAATGTTACATAGGGTAAATTTATATACGAGAGAGAGAGAGAGAGTACAAACATTAAACGACTAAGCAAAATCTTGTTGCCCTAATATAACTATGAACTTAAAAATTGCTTAAATTATCCTTTTATTTTCATAACTTTCCCTTCCTTATACTTGATGAACAGTAGAAAGTGGTGCAAAGAATGTTTTAGGGAATGAAAAAGTTTCATTCCATTGATCATCAGAGAATATACAAAAAGAAGGCTTTTATACTCAGCCTTTTATAGCGAAATAGGAAAAGGACAAATGATGTAACTAATTACAACATTAATTAACTAACTATAATGTAAAAAATACTTAACGGTAATAAATAGCTAGTTAGTGCATTTAATTTTTTTAATGAAACAGTGCATTTTATATCTTCTACTCTGCTTCCTCAATGTATTATCAAAATGATGTGTTTCAACTCTTATTCCCTTTGCAATTTACAAGTAGCATTTTCCATGTATGGAGAGTACCTGCTTCACTTATTTATGCTACTTTGATATTTGCTTACTGTGACTTGAGTTGATTCCCTCGTTTAACACTCCCCCTCAAAAGGAACTATGAACACTGTGAATGTTCATCTTGCATAATAACTTCTAAAACTATCCAGGCTACAAAGCTTTTGTGAATGTATCAGCAACTTGAACTCTTGTTGATATGCGAACAAGCTCAATTTACACCATTCAGAATCTTCTCATGGATAAAATGTCAATCAATTTCTATGTGTTTTTTCCTTTCATGGAAGACCAAATTCTTACTGATATAAATTGATGATTGGTTGCATAGTAGAGCCTTACTACATCTTAATGTTCAATTCCAAAATTAGCTAGCAGACTTTTTATCCAATGACTTCACAGAATGTAGTTGCCATGGATTTGTACTCTACCTCAATTGAACTCCATGCTACTACTTACTATTTCTTGGACTTCCAACTTACCAATAATTTTCCAATGAATATGCAATAACCAGTAACTAACTTTATGGTGTTAGGGCATCTAGCTCAGTCACTGTCACAATATGTTGAAATTTCTAAATTGGAATCTACTCTCATTAGTAGTCCTTGACTGGGTGCTACTTTTAAATACTTTGATACTCTTAAGGTTTCCAAATAATGTTCACGTGATAGTTTGTCCATGAACTAAGCTAAGGTTTGCATTGCATATGATATGTCAGGTCTTGTAAGTGTCAAGTAAAGAAGTTTCTCAACTAGTTGTTTGTAACTTGTGGGATTTGCGATCTCTTTTTCTTTACTTGCCTTTCTCACCTTAACATTATAATCAAGGTGTTGATACAGGCCTAGTTCCAAGTAAGCCATGTTCTTCCAATTAATCAAGTGCATATTTCCTCTAGCATATCAAAATGCCCTGTGGTGATCTGGCTACTTCTAGACCAAGAAAATATTTAACAGTACCTCAATCCTTAAGTTAAATTTGGAACTTAAATGATCCTTTATAGTAGTTGTAGCTTCAGTGGGGGTGCTACTAATCAAGATATAATCAACATATGTTAGCAAGGCTATGAATTAACCATTAGTTGTAGTCATGATAAATGGTGAGTAATTCGATAGTGATTGTTTAAAACCATATTGAAGAATGGATGATGTTATCTTAGCATTACACTACCTTGAAGCCAGTTTGAGTCCATATAAAGATTTATGTAATTTGCTTACCATTTTGAACCATTAAGATACTTATTCTTGATTGTGTAACCTTCAAGCAGCTTCATGTAAACTTCTTTTTCTAAATCTCCATGTAAAAATGCATTGTTTACATCCAATTGGGACAATGACTAATTCTTTGTAGCTATTAAGGTAAGAAAGATTTGACTGTAAATTATTTGGCCACAAGGCTGAAGGTCTCTTAGTAGTCAAAACCAATTACTTGGATGTAGCCTTTAACAACAAGTCTAGCTTTGTACCTTTCTATCTTTCCTTTAGCATTCAACTTAGTCAAATACACCCACTTACAACCAATAGTATGAAGTTTGCAAGCAATGGTACTATGCTTCTGTCACAACCCAAATCGAGGGCCATGATCGATGCAAGCGTATCAATGGGAGTTACCCTTTTAACCCATGTAAGCCTAAAATGAATAATTCAAATCAAATACTCAGATTTACCTCATGGGACTCATCACCATGGAACTGTACATTAAACATGCATGAACCTATTAAATCACATAGGATTATGTCATAATAGTTTGCATGCTTACATGCTCAAAATGCAAAAATGACACATATAGGCCATCTTATGGCAAATATAAAGTGTAGCCATTCCATGGCAATTTTTGAAGTACATGTCATTTATTACAAGTCATAGCAAAATATTATCCATGATAGTCAACATAAATAACCAAATCAAATAGAACTAGTGGAGTACAACTTGAAACAAAAAGGCTGATGCCTATTGGATGCCATATGTTCACTTATCCAAGATTGACTAAAGTATTGGCTCTTCCCAACAGATAGCAAGCCAAGCAACCATTGATATGTAAAACAATTGCATCTTACATATGTGAGTTATAAATAACTCCATGAGTAGATACAGGGAAAGGGAACAAGTTAAACGAGAAAGTTTTTGTCAAAGATACTCTTAAAACAAATGCAAGTAATCCAAAGCAATGTCCAAAAGTCAAGCAAATATCAAGTTCCAATTTCATTGTATCAATTATCATTTCACATAGTTGTCGAGCACTAAGCAATATGGACAACCAAATCGAAGTGTGCTATAGCACTAAAGTGGCCAGATACATGATAGCCATCAACCGTGTATCAATGTGGTAGAATCGTATCAACTACCACAAAACCAAATCAAGAGTAGGACCATGTCAACTACCAAATAAAGTTATCTCAAAAGGGTAGGACCATGTCAACTACCAACCAAAACCAAATCAAAAGGAAAGACCATGTCAACTACCAACAAAAACCAAATCAAAAGGTAGGACCATGTCAACTACCCAGTCAAGCTAAGCATTGTGCACAATAGCTAATGTCTACTGTCACTAGCTATAGGTCGATAACTCTGTTGGTCCCAAATGAATGTGCTAGAGGGGGGGTGAATAGCACTTTTTGGCTCTTACTCAAATTGGCTCTAAGTTGAAGACAAGTTTAAGATCAATAAAGACTTGTTCTATGCAAGATGAGAGAATGATTTAAGAAGGAATAAAAATAAAAACAAAAATAGAGCAGATAATACACTAGAATTTATAATGGTTCAGTCCAAGACCTACATCCACTACCTTAATTACTCAACCAAGGATTTTCAAATCAATCCACTATAAAAGGTGAAATTCACAAGCTCTAACCAAGCTTTACAATGGCTTTTACCAAGCTTAGCCAAAACCTTTCACAATAACTTTTATCGGGATCAACTAAACCCAACACCTAACTTTTCAAGGCTAAGTTAAAACCTATGCTCAATCAAGCAATCCTAGCTTGAATCAATCCCTTAGAGTGACTCGCTCACTCAAAGAAAAGAAAGAGAGAAGTGATAAGAGTGTACCTATGATCACAAAGTTGATCTAAGTGATACAAAGTGAAGTGCATATCACAATTACAAAGATAGGAGTTGAGCGCAGTAAATGAGCATAGAGTATTTTCTGGTTTTTAAGCTCTTTTTTGTTCTTGGAAGCCTTAATTGCATTACTAGCCATTGAAAGCCTCTTAAATACTTGAAAAATTAGCTCTCATAGGTGTTAGGCAATTTTTCACCGATGGAAACAGTTTTGTTGCAATTCTGGCCATTAATCTGTCTTCTAGTGCACAATTCAAATTTTTTGGCAAAATGCTCTTAGTCGACTAACTGATATCTTAGTTGACTAAGTTGCTTCTGTATTCTGTTCTCTACTTCTGGCATGAACACTTAGTCGACTAACTTCCTTCTTAGTTGATTAAGTTGGTTCTGTCTTGAAGTCCAGATTTCTAACAGTAGACTCTTAGTCGACTAACCCATTTCTTGGTCGACTAAGTTTTTTCTGTTTCTCAATACTCTTAAGCCCGCCAACTTCTAATTTGAATTTTAGCTAACTAACCCTTCATTATTCAACTAAGAAGCTTCTATTTTGTTGATTAATTGTGGCTTCTTACACATATAATTTTTTATATGTCCCTTTGAATAATTTATTTATCATTGGCATACAATTCTTGTCCAGCACACTCAAGTAGAAATATTAGACACAAATGAATGAGAATGTTTTATTATCATCAAAAACTAATGGAACCAACAATCTCCCCCTTTTTTATGATGACAAAACATTCCTTGATTAATAGTACAATGTCCATTTAATCTTTTTAGTTCTACACAAAAATTGAGGATTTCTCCCCCTAAGTGAGTGCTCCCCCTTAGTATGTGCTTATTTTACTTATTTATTTCAGTAAATTTTTATTTATGTCATACAGATAAAGACATTATACATTCAGAATATATTTATGCTGACATATAAATTAATTAACAATAGGTGGCTGGTTGACAGAATATCATCAATATTTCAACTGTATTTGTGAACAGCATATTGTTACCATATTTTATCTATGCCATTCATCATCTAACAAATATAGTATAATTAATATCCATATACATTCACAAACACAATCCATTCACAATATTATTGACAAAAATTGGTTATAATCATAACAGCCTAATATCAGTACCAAATCTCAAAACAACAGTAAACAAACTGAAGAACAGATTTAACCATCAACAAACAAACAATATAAGCAACTTAACAGCATCCTATTTTCATAAACATAATACCATAAACATGAACATAAACATCAAAGTTAAATTTAGATGATCTACAGAATAAAAAATAGTAGAAAAAATAGTAGAAAAAGTATTCATTATTTTGTTCCTAAACTGCCCCTAGTTCTCCCCTAAACTTTCTACCATAATTCACCCCCTTTTTGTCAGCATCAAATCCTAAGGGCGCTCAATCATCTTTTGAAGAGGGTGAAGGGGTAGATTTATCCGTGTAATAGAAAACATTAAAGGGTTCAGGAGATGGTTCTAGAGGTGATTTCTATGGTGAGGGTTCAATGGATAATTTATCAAGAATTTCAAGGGGGTTTTGAGGAGAAGAAATGGTTGATGGTCTAGCTCTTTCAACTATTCTAGAGGATTTTTTTCTTTTGAGGAATTTGGTCTTGATGGCCATTGTTTTCTTTCCTTTGCCAAGTGGTTTTCATTTAGCCTATAGAGCTGCAGTAACTTTTTTTCTTCATTTACCCGATTGTTCTTCTGTTGTGGGAGCTGGTTCAATGGATGCAGACTTCTGTGCTTGTGCTTCAGTTGCTTCTGTTTTTGCCTGTTCTTCCCTGACCATCTGATGGAAAATGTCCTTGATTGATACTTCCTCAGAATGAGAAGAAGAAAGTTGCTCTTTCTGAGGTTTTGGAGGGGATGGAGGATTTTTATCCAGTGAGCCAAGTACCTCAATTCCTTGTTTTGATTCAACTTTCTTTTATGGTTCAAGTGAAGGGGTTTTCCTTAGTTGATCTACTTCAAGTTCATGACCCTTGACCTGAAAAATAGAACCTTAAGCACCTTATCCTTCTGCAAGACTTTGAGTTACAGAGGTATCAACAGCTACAGGTTTAGAAGGCACTTTTCCTTTTTCCTTCAATACATTTTCGAGCTCTACCAATTTTTCTTCAATTTTCTGCATTCTTACTCCTTGATCAATCAGTTTTCCATCAATCCTCATGACCAATTTGAGAAGTATTTCATTAGAGAACTGTGAGGGAGCTGTTTCTAGTTGAGCAAGGAGTGAAGACTTTTTTTCAAAAACGGCCTTGGGGGTTTTAACATATTTCTCTCCATCAAGCTTATCCCCCATTTTAGGTAGACTCCCAAGGTAGATAGCTTGGTCCCTGTTTTTCACTAAATCCATTTGATACCTTGAGCTCCATATTCCCTTTTTTTGAACCAGGGAAGTGATAATGTTCCCATACAGTAGACTTACCTTGTCAACTCTATAGGCTCCCCTCATTCTCTCTATCATGAACCAGCCTAAAATGAATGGAGCACTACTGAAAGCATGCTCCATCAGCCCTAAGTCTTGAAGACTAACATAACTAAAACTGCCACTTCTGCCATGAATGTTTGCAATAATAAAGTAATGCAAAATTTTGATTTGGGGGCTTGTAATGAGACCGACATTACTTTTAGATGAGTACTTTTCTTTTTTTCCTGTTATAATTTCCCATAGAGATGATGGGTCATAGTTCTCAAGCATTTCAAAATCTCCATCTTCATATTCTATTTTGATCAGACTTCCCAAGTCGTTGCTGTCACAATAAACTTTTTCCCATTCACAAAGACATTTAAACCTTCATTACTGAAGTCTTTTGAGTCTTCCAGTTCATCTTCATCTAAAGCTATGCTAGCATAAAATTCTTTAACTAGACTAGGACTATAGAATCGATTGTTGAAAGTACTAAATTTTTTTAGGTTCATCTCTTCAAAATAATCTGACAAAGCCACTTGAAATTCGAGAGACTCCTCAAAACTACTCCAATCAATAGATTTACCATAAGCAATAGGGGTATTTTCGATCTTTTTGAACCTATCCTCATGAAATTTATTTCTAATTTTTTAGGATGAAGTCTTACCTTTCTTGAAGGATTTTTCTTTCTCTTTCTTTTTCTCAGCTTTGTATTCCTTCTCTGTCTATGATTTTCCAGTTTTTCCAATCTTAGCAATGGACACTATTTTCTTTTTTTTCCTCTGAACTTCTATTTGCAGACTTTCTTCCAACGGACATTTACCCATTTTTTTCTCCAAAATTTCTTTAGTCTGTGATGGTTTTGTGATTTGGTTAGAGAGATGTATGGCTTAGGGTTTTATGGGTTTGAGAAGGAAGAATTTTTGTTTCAGCAGGGTCAGTTTTAGAAGAGAGAAAATGAAGTGAGAATGTGTTAAGAAAGGTTGAATTCTATCAAAACCGTCTGTCTCCCCCTCTTTAAAAATATTCAGTAACCTCCTCTCTCAAAATTTAAAAATTTCCCTCTTAAAATTTATTTTTGGTGAGGTAGTTTTTCTTTTCTATTCTATAATCCAGCAGGCAGTTTCTTTTTATTATTTAATTCCTCTTAACTAACTGAGTCTTATTATTTAAAGAGATAGAATGCTCTTAGTTGATTAAGTTACTCTCTTAGTCAACTAAATGCCTACTGTCATTTTAGAAAATTTCAGAATTTTTCTTAAAGCTCCTGCACACTAACCATTTTTAAATTTCTCCTAATCTCACAAAATCTTTCCTCATTCAGAGGCTTCGTGAATATGTCAGCTAACTATTGAAGAGTATTAACAAACTCAATCTTAATATCACCTTTCACTACATGATCTCTAACAAAGTGATGCCTAATCTCAATATGTTTAGTCCTAGAATGTTGAACAGGATTTTCTTGAAATATTGATTGCACTTGTATTATCACAATATATTAGAATGTTATGCAGTGATATTCCATAGTCTTTTACTTGTTGTTTAATCCAGAAGATTTGAGCACAGCAGCTATCTAGAGATACATATTCGACTTCAGCTGTAGAGAGAGCAACTGAATTTTACTTTTTGCTTGACCATGACACAAGCATACTACCTAGAAACTAGCAAGTTTCGCTAGTACTTTTTCTATCTGTTTTGCTGCCAGCAAAATCTGCATCTGAATATCCAACTAGACTAAAGGATGATTCCTTAGGATACCATATGCCTAAAGTTTGTGTGTCTATGAAGTATCAAAAAATTCTTTTAACAGTAGTCAGATGTGATTCCTTGGGTTAAGATTGAAAACAAGCACACAAACATACACTGAATTGGATATCAGGCTTGCTGGCTATTAAATAAAGTAGTGATCTGATCATACCTCTATACAGCTTTTGATCGACATCCTTTTCTTTTTCATCTACATCAAGTCTAGTGGATGGACTCATTGGTGTGCAAATTGATTTCAACTTCAGCATATCAAACCTTTTGAGCATGTCTTGAATATATCTTTCTTGGCTGATGAGAATTCTTTCCTCACTTTGTTTGATTTGGAGCCTAAGAAAGAATTTCAGCTCTCCCATCATGCTCATCTCAAACTCACCTTGCATTTCTTCAGCAAAATTCTTGCATAAAGCCTCATTAGTTGCACCAAAAATAATATCATCCATATAGATTTAAGCAACAATTAAATCATTTAAGTATCTTGTAATAAACAAAGTTGTATCAATACTTCCTCTAACATAACCTTTTTCAACTAGGAATTTTGAAGGTCTCTCATACCAAGCTCTAAGAGCTTGTTTCAATCCATACAAGGCTTTATGAAGTTTGAAAACAAGATATGGTTTTTTCAAGGTCTTCAAATCTAGGCGATTGTTCAACATAAACTTCCTCTTGGATGAAACTATTTAGAAAGGCATTTTTTACATCCATTTGGAATAATTTAAAGTTCGTAAAACAAGAAAATGCAAGCAACAACCTTATAGCTTCTATTCTAGCAATCGGTGCAAAGGTTTCATCATAGTTAATTCTTAAACACCCATTTTGTGCTGACAAGAAAGTGGTTTAAAGGCCTAGAGACTAATGACCACACATGGTTTCTTTTGAATGATCAAGTTCCTCTTGCATGGCCATTATCCAGCTTTCCTCTTTTTCAACTTTTTCAAAGCTCTTAGGCTTAATTTGAGGTATGAAAGCTGAAAACTCGCTTGTCTCTCTAATTCCTCTCATAGTTTTGACACTTTGTGTAATATCTCCTATGATCAGCTCTTATGGATGTTCTTTTACATATTTCCAATTCTTTGGAAGATCATGATGTTGATTTTCAGTCCTTTGCAAGGTTTATAAGGGTGAAGGTTCTATTTCTCTACCTAAGGTATTTTCTTCACTATTTTTTTATCATCTAAACTCATCTCTTCCATATGTCTTTCAAAGACATCTGTATCATTTTCATCATCAAAAATTTCCTTTTGCAAGGTATTGGATTCATCAAATACTACATGGATGGATTCTTCAACTATTAAAGATCTTTTGTTGAAGACCCTATAAGCTTTTGAGTTTAATGCATATCCTAGAAATATAACTTCATCACTCTTAGCATCAAACTTTCCTAAAGGCTATTTTCCATTGTTCAACACAAAGTATTTGCAGCCAAAGCTCCTAAGGTGAGAGATATTTGGTTTTCTACCTTTGTACAGCTCATGTGGGCTCTTTGATATCATGGCTTTTATAGACACTTTATTAAAGATATAAGCTGTTGTGTTAACAGCTTCTGCCCAAAAATATTTAGGTAGATTATTCTCACATAGCATAGCTCGAGCCATTTATTTCAAGGTTCAGTTTTTCCTCTCTATAACTCCATTTTGCTAAGGTGTTGTAAGTGTAGAAAAATCATGATCCAACCTCTTTTCATTACAAAAATTCTCAAATTCATTTTCTTAAAACTCACTTCCATGATCACTCCTAATACTAACTATAGCTAGTCCTTTTTCATTTTCAACCTTTCTACAATGACTTATGAATACTGGTAGAGCATCATTCTTATGAGCAAGAAAAAAGACCCAAGTGTACCTAGAGTAGTCATCAACTATTACAAAGCCATAAGATTTTCCTCCTAGACTAGTTGTACTTATTGGACCAAATAGATCAATGTGCAGTAATTCAAGAGGTCTAGATGTGGAGACAACTTTCTTGGTTTTAAAAGATGTTCTAGTTTGTTTACCTAATTGGCATGCATGACAAATTTGATCATCCTCAAGTTTAAGCTTAGGCAATCCTATAACCAGATTTTTCCTAATTAATTTTGACATGGTATGCATGCTCACATGTCCAAGTCTCTTATGCCATAGTTGACCATCATTTTCAAATTTTGCTGTAATACATGTTTCACAATCCATTTCAAGATTCTCAAGAAATACAACATACATATTCTTTATTCTTTTTCCTATAAATGAGACTTTGTTAGTGCTTATATCTATCACTTCACATTTAATTAGTCAAAACATACCTTAAAACCTTTGTCACACAATTGGCTAATACTTAATAAATTATGTTTCAAACCTTTAACCAACAATGCATGACTAATTTAAGTTTGGGAGTTCTTACCAATCGTTCCTAAGCCATGAATTCTACTTTTTGAATCATCACCAAAGGATACAGTACCTCCTTTTCTTTTGTCAAGCTGAGCAAATAGCATTTCATCTCCTGTCATGTGCCTTGAGTAGCCACTATTCATATACCAAGGCTGCTTCTTCTTTAGTTGAGCTCTTAAACACATATCTTTTGAGTGCAGCTCAACCTACAACACAAATTTTCAGTTTTTCTTAATAGGTACCCATACCTTAATGGGTTCTTGATTGTTAATATTAACAAAAGATCCTTTTGGAACCTACATTTTTCTAATTTTTTGCACATTTCTTTTTCTACAGCAATCATAGGATAAATGACCAAGTTTATCCTAAACCCTAAACACTAAACACCTAGATGATGCCTTAATGGAATTCTTCTTGAAGTATGCATTTCTTTTTAAAGTTTCATTTTTCAAACATTTGAGTGCATCATTTTCTTCACTTACCTTTTGTAAGGCTTCAGTTTTGCTTTCCAATTCCAATTTTAAAGTTTCAAAATCTGTTTTTTAATGTTCTAATTCAATTTGCAGAAAATTCATTTGTTCAAAAACAAAAACAAAGTTAAGTTTAATCTTTTCCAAATCTAATTCTAGAGATGCAGACTTTTTCTTTAAAGTCTTGTATTTTAAAATAAGTCTCTCAAATTCATCAAATAAACATTCATATTCATCCTGAAGTTCATCAACAAAAATATTGCAAGGGGATAAGGATACCTTGGATTCATCATCCAATGCCATCAAACACAAGTTTGCTCTTTCTTCAGCTTTTTCTTCCTCAACTTCAGAACTTAAAGTATCACTATCTAACCAAGTAGCTGCCACCATTGCCTTCTTTGATTTCTTGCTTTTCTTTGGAGTTTTTTCTTTTAGCAAGGGGTATTTGGACTTGAAATATCCAGGCTTCTTGCATTCAAACCATGTAAGTTCTTCCTTTTTGTTAGAGTCATTTTAGTTTTGGTTTTCCATGAAGAACCTTAATCTCTTCTAAACCCTCTTTTAGCCAATCTCTGATTCCTTCAGCCTATAAGCTTTCTGAATCTCCTTGGAATCAATGCCAATTCTTTGTCATCATCACAGGATAACTCGTCCAGTTCTTCTTCAAGAATGTTGGCTTTTAAGGCATTGCTCTTCTTCTTTTCTTTTGCTTCCCTCTTATCTTCTTCTTCCTTTTCCTTGAGTTCTAGCTCATGAGTAAAGAGAGAACCGCAAATTTTATCCAAAGTTATAACATTTAAGTCCTTGGCTTTTCAGATGGCTGTCACCTTAGGCTTCCAATTTTTTAGTAGGCTTCTAGGAAGTCTTTTAACAATTTCATGCTCGAGAATTGGTTTGCTTAGTTGACTAAGTTTGTTTGTGATGCTTGTGAATCTATCTAGCATGCTGGTGATATCTTCACCAAGGTCCATCTTAAACATTTCATAATTATGGGTCAAGAGGGCTATCTTGGACTCCTTAACTTGAGAAGTCCCTTCATGGATAATCCTAAGTTTATCCCACACCTGTTTTGCTATGGTACAGCTTGATACTTTATTGAATTTGGTGGGAGTTAGAGCATAATGCAATATATTGATTGTCGTAAAATTAGTTTGAACCTTTTTGGTTTCAGCCTCGGTCTATTCAGACCTTGGCTTAAAGATCATCTCATTGGTCACTACATTTAAAGTTGAGGGAATGAATGGTCCATCAATTATGACATCCTACATCTCATAATCAATTGCTCTAATATAAGCTGTTAAGATTTATTTTTCAAATAATTTTTGAAATTTATTTGTATAATTTTCATATGAATTTTTTTATCTAAGTTATAAATTTGATATGAATTTTTTGCATTTAAATTATTTTATATTGTTTTCGGCTTTGTGCCTCTCCAAACACAAAATTTGGACTCCTTACATTGCAAGAACAAAAGAATCCTCTCTCCATATAGAACTGGAAAAGAAATACCATATCAAAAAGAAAAGAAGGACGCGCTGATCAAAACAACCCATTTCTCTAAAGCAAAAAAAGAAAAGAAACTTAGTGTTACCAGTATGTCGCCCATAGTGTTGGAAACTAACACGTGGTCACATAACCACATGTCACTTAAACATTTATAACTCATGATTCACTACCCTTAAGGGATTCTCATTTGAGTACTTTTTTTAAATGGGCTCCTTCCATAAGACGTTTCTGAGAATAGGCCTCCCTATAATTTTAACAAATTTAGCCAAGAGAAATAAAATTTGAACAAAATTGTCCTTAATGAAACTAACCCATTCGTTTGGCTCCGCGCCTCAACTCGAAACCTATTCACGGGTCAAGTATGTTTATACGATCCATAACTCATCAGTTCTCATCGACAGATCATACATCTCCTCAGAAGTCAAAAGCATTCCTCACCAGTTCAACTTTCGAGCATTTTTGCAGTGATAGGAGCATTTTTGAGTGGTTATTATTTGCATAAAGGTAGTTCACATATTGAGCAATGAGGGGAAGTTCACATTACACGAAACAAGGTATAATATTTTTTTATTTTATTTTAAACCATGTGGAGGAATGGTTATTCTTCATGTTTAGGGTTTAGGTTTTTGAGCATAAACCTATACATATTGCTTGTTCATATTGATATTTTTGTTGTTTGAAATTGTTGAATACAAACATGAAGGTGGTATTGTTGGTGTTGTTAGGGTCGAAAGGTGATCGGGCATGCGTGACTAGTTGATATATATGTGTTATGACCTTTTGATAGGAATTGGGTTGAGGGTTTAGATATTGCGTGACTGAGGGCTTGCTTACGTGTTGTGCGTGACTAGATTTTAGCATGGGGGCACTTAGGTTTACGTGATTGCATTAAGGTTTCACATTGCGTAAGTGTTTAACATGTGATTGTCTGACAGCATGATTGGATTTTGGCATGGGGTTAGGGTATGTGTGATTACATTAGGGTTTAACATTGCGTGACTGGTTGATAGGTTTTTAGCATTATGTGACTTGTTTATAGATCATTACGTGACTAATTGAAAAGGCATCGCGTGACTGTTTTTGTATGAAATTGCACAAGTGTCATAACTGCATGAATTTATCTGTATAGCATTGCATGACCGACATTGGGTTTATTCTGTATTATTTTGGGTCAACTGTAATGCTTTAATATGTATATGTTGATTTACTTAATAATCCATTTTTGACAGCTGTATTAATTATTCTGTTTCAGGACTGTCTAAAAGCAGCTAAAATTATTGAGAGAATTATTTTTGGAGTGAGCTTATAGGGAAAGCTATTTCTCATAAAATCTTCTTGTTTTTTTGTTAATCTACAATGATGGTATTAACATGACTAAAATGGGAATGTTATCTGTTTTATGTTGTAGATAGCCAGCACAAGAATAGAGCAAGATAATGTGGAATCTTTACTTTGTTTGTCGAGGCACGAATGGGGGTTCAATGTGGGCATTAATATCCACTATAAGTGGTTGCATCTCCATGTGATTCATGAGATGCTGTCTAAAGTAAATGAGTTGGAAAGCTTGAAGAAAACATGCTTTAGGCATATGATGGATGTCGAATTAGAGAAGAGTTTATTATGTGCCAGTCTCGTGCATAACCTAATACTATGCGGAATCAATGAAGTCGATGCCATCGAGGCTGAGATATGGTTTGCCATGGTAAAACGAAGGCTTAATTTTCGAAGAGGGAGTTCTGCATGGTGATAGGACTAAAGTTTTGTGCCCTACCAGCCCTTATTGTCAATCCCTACGAGGCCATCCTCAGAGGAATTCACCTGCGATATTGAGGACAAGGGAATGAGGTGAAGGTACGAGAGTTTTAAAGACATTCAAGAGTGGGCAGTTTCAGTAAGAGGGATATGCGACCAAGATGGCCCTCGTCTTGATCGCAAGCAATGTTTTATTTAGTCAAGACTACAGACGATCAGTGATTCCATGGTTGTTGTCATTGGTCGATAACACAGACAAGTGGAATGCATTCCAATAGGGCACATACGTTTGGAGTCTAACCATAAATTATTTCATGAGGGTCTTTAAACCTCTAATGATGGGAGTAGCAGAGAAGAAATGCTACCACTTCTACGGATTTATATGGGCATTTCAGGTAGTGTGTCATACCCTAATGTTTATCATTATTCTTTTCACATAAGATTTTATAAGGTGAATTATTTTCGCATAAGATTTTATGAGGTGAGTAAAAAATGTTTCACAATTGATGTGTAGTTTTGGGCGTTGGAAGCAATTCTTGTAATCCGAAGCTTGTTTGGAAGGCAATGCCAGTCTGGACAAGTTTGGCCAAGAATGCTGAAATGGCAGTGTGACGAGAGGCCTGTAAGCTTCCTCGCCAATATTACAAGTTTGGAGAGGGAAGGCAAGGTGAGTAAAGAAACCATATTTTTTTATTTTATTAAATTTTATTTTTATTATCATAGGGTAGCGAGGGTTATACCTAATGGCAAAGTATGTTTTGATGCAGTTGTGCGCAGTTAAGACATTAGAGACAACTACGAAAGAGATGTTGACTGCATATTGGGCCGACATTGAGGTCAATATCTCAAAGGGACAGTAATACGTTCCATTATGGAAGTTGGAGGGTCAGCCAAAATTCGGTCCTCAACAAAGGAAGAAGATAATGAACCGCAAAGGAAAAAGTACGGTAAAACGAGACGTTAAGTGGAGACGCACCAAGGACGAGGAGGTCCATTCCCAGTTCACTACTATTAAAGCCCCTGGTGCTGCTAAGGCACCTGATTCTCCTCCTGCGACTCTTCATGCTACCTCTCCTGCTACTCCTCATGTTATTACTCCGACGGTAATTGTTGTGACTCCTCACGATGCTCCTCCTTTTGCTTCTGCTATTGCCCCTCATGCTCAGGCGCACAACCCGCCACTACGTCCACAAATAACTATGAGCATTAAGTGAAAGTTACAACAAATGCAGACACAGTGGAAGAAAGACCTACAATCATTGCAAACGAATATGCAGATGCAGATGCAGATGCATGCAATGCAATTGGAGATCCAGTGGGCATTGCAGTTGGAGATCCAGCGAGCGATGCAAATGTAGATGCAGTCACTGCATCTACATATCCAGCAATCACTACAAGGGCTGAAGGATCGGATTGTCGGTTGGCTGATCGATTGTTATGAGGTATGAGCTTTTATATTTTTCATTGCATGAGTTATAACATGTACGATGTATACACTGTTCTAATGTGTTTGATTTTTTCAACCGTTTAAGGTCGATCGATAGGTGAAGAAGATAGTGAGCGTGACAAAGAGGGCAATGGTATTGGGGTTGATGTTGACGATGCAACTGGCATAAATTTGTCAATTGCATCGACTCGAAGCTCACCTCCGGCTACCTTGATCAAACATCATCCTGCTCCTATCCCATCTCCACTAGAGGCAGCCCAGTATTCTCAGTGCATAACTTATCTTGAGGCTCCACCTCCATCTGAGGTCAAAGAGGCACCTCATCCTGCAAGTAGTCAAACTACAACTTCCTCGTGTCCTGCTTCTGTCCTAACTCCACCAAAGGCCCCCCCGCATGGTGAGATCAGACCTTCTCCTGAGGCTCTACCTTAATCTCAAGCCGAAGATGCACGTGTGAGCTTAGTCGGCAAATACCTTTAAAGCCCATACGTTAACCCGCTTTTAGTCTAGCGCAAAGCGAAAGATGATTTGAAGGACATATATGAATCCTTCAAGATAAACGGGCACGCTAGGTAAAATGATAATAGTACACAATATTAGGGTTAATGGTTCTAGGGTATTTATTCCATAAACCTTTTGATATGGGTATTATAAATATGCAGGGTTAACATTCTAGGTATTAAAGTACAAGAGGGACTTAATTTTTTTTTATGATTGGAGATGCCAATTGAGTTGTTGGACAACCAGCACATTGATGCATGCATCAGCATGTTGTGTAAGAGGGCGCGCGAGCACCATCCACAAGTCTACACGCAGAGAATATGCATCGTTGACACCACCTTCTATGTAAGTATATTATATTTTAATGAGTTGTAATTATTCAAATGTATGGGGTGTGTATTAGTTAATTACATCTAACTATTGTGTGTAACATAATTAACAGCTTATTTTGCTAGCTTTGAGCCAAGAAATAAAGCCCCCCTAACTGATAAGACATTCAAGGCGAGTCAGACGGTAATGCCAAACCATGTGCTTCAGTGTGCGAGGGGTGGGAGTCCTCCATGGGGTTTGCCATGGCACGAGGTTGACTTAATTCTTGTACCGTGCTATTTCGATGGCCACTAAGTGGTAGTGCACATCAACTTGCTGAAATGGAGTATGACATTAGTGGACTCATCGTACAGTTGGACAAATGCGTTGAAGTCTGGCTTGTGTGATAAGTAGTTGAGTCCACTAATAACATTGTTTCCCATTATATGCCATCAGGCCAGGTACTTTTTCAGCTCGCATCGTCAAAAGCGACCTTTGACACGGATGAGGTATAAGTTAAATATAAAAACCCCAATACAGAAAAATTCGCACAGTGCGAGGATTGGGTTCTCGCCTCATTACAGTGGTTGATCGGTTCAGAGGATCATACCTTGAAGGCAAATGCCATAGACGACATTCGAAAAAAAGTTTGCCTTTAAGATTTTTGTAAATAGTATCACTTGTTAAATTTTTTAATTTGTTTATTCTTTTTCAATATGTAAATAACATTGTTCTGTATCATGTCCATATTGTTCTTTGTTGTATCATTTACATATTTTTCTTTTTTGTATTATTTAACAAAAAAGAAAAAGGGCAATAAGAACAGTTTGGTATTCATTGATGTGATAAGCATACGGGTCCAATAAGAATAACATTATTTTTCTCTTATTCATATTGTAAATTCTGTTAGTAGTTTAAGCAATTTACATGCTAGCGTTCATGAGTTTGAATATGCCAACCCCCTTACTTTATAGCCTATATGACATGTTGAATTGCATTGCGTGACATAGGGTTGTAACCAGTTGATATTTAATTGCATGAATGGTGGAGATGGAATCGCGTCACCAGTTGATATTGATTTGCGTGAGTATTTGATATGGAATAACGCGATTGCTAATTTTTGAATCACGTGATTAGTTAATATGGAATCACGTGACTAATCGATTTGGAATCGAGTGACTAGTAAATATGGAATTGCATGAGCCGTTTAGATTTAGAATGACTTGAGTAGTTGATATTGACTCGCGTGAGTAGTAAATATGGAGTGGCGTTACTAATTATTATGGAATCGCATGACTAGTTTTTGTGGAATCGTGTGACTAGTTGATATTGAGTCACATGAGTAATATATGGACTGGCATTACTAGTTATTATGGAATGGCGTTAGTATTTATTATAAAATTGCGTGAGTAGCAAATATGGAGTCCCATCACTGGTTATTATGGAATCACATTACTAGTTGATATTAACTCGCGTGAGTAGTATATATGGATTGGCATTACCACTTATTATGGAATTGGGTGACTAGTTGATATTGAATCGCGTGACTAGTTGATATAGAATCACGTGACTAGTTGATATGGAATTACGTGACTAACTTATTGTGTGTCATGTTTTATGAAGATGAGTAAGCCAATTATGGTGGACCATATCACTCCAATATCAAACCATAACCCAACCCCAAGCACCATCATAACAAAATATCCAGTTGAATACCCTAAATCCTCGACCAGAATTTACCCTAAACACATGAAAGTTAAAGCACATGTTGAGCGAATATAAAAAAAAAATATATAACACAAATTGTTTAGTAAACAAATTATAGTATCCCTAATCCAGTTAACCCACAACTCCCAAAATATGAATCTTCATCTACTATGCTTGACTAAGCCAAAACCAATGACAACTGACTTCCTTTTTCTCTGAGGTTCATGTCGGAGAAACTCATCTCAGAACTGTTTCTTTCGGCCCCACTTCTGTTGCCCAAACAGTTGTATCTGTTCTTTGCATTAGAAGATTCTCAACATTCTGTATCCTTAATTCCAATGTCTACATTCTAGCAGTTTAGTTACTGAGTTTCTCATCAATCCTCATAAGTATAATATACACCACATCATTGGAAACAGGATTTGGAATAACTCTAGATAGACCACTGAATGGAGTATCATGGGCAGGATGAACTGGGCAGCCTTCAACAGAGTTAAATGGCTCATCAACACTCAAGTCATATCCCCTTTTCATATGCCATCCAGTATAGAGATTACAAGGCTTGTGACTGATCCAATCAGCTAGATATCTATTGCTCCATATCCTTTTCTTCTTAACTAGAGCCGATATGATGTTTTCATATAGAAGGGTCATCTTATCTTGTATGGCAACTCCTCTCATTTTGATGATCATATATTCTGCAATATTCAGACCAAACTGGGTTCCAATTGATTCCATCATCCATAGATCCTCAGCGCTAACATGTCTTAAACGACTAATCATTCCCTGTAATGTGGACGTCAAAGAATTATGTACCAGCCTATTTGGTGTAGAATTCAAATGACGAGCAAAACATGAATTTGTCTTGTATGGTTCTTTTCTGCCTGTCATGTGGGCCCACATGGCAGACAGGTCATAAAGTGGGGGAAGTTTGTATTGTCCCTCTCTGTACTCTGTTTTCAGGAGCTTCCCAATATCAAAGGCAATCACTGTAAACTCTATTCCTTTCAAAAACACGTTCAAAATATGCTGATTAAAATCACTAAGATTTTCAAATTCATGTTCACTTCGACGTATGCTAGAGTAAAATTCCCTAACAAGAGTCGAGCTATAATCAATATATGGAAAGGTACTTAGACCCTTAAGTTTACACATGTCAAAAAACATATATAAGTCACCCTCATGGTGTACATTTTCCTTAAAGCTTTCCCAATCTACCACTTTCCCGCACGATATGATGGCATTCTCTATTACCTTATACCTAACAGCATGTTCGTCGCTCCTAAACCGTGAGGACGAGGATAGAGCATTACCTAGTTCAATTGACAAACCAATTGATGCAGCAGGCAGTTCAAGAGTTAGTTTCCATTTCTTCTTTGATCCTAAACTTGAGTATTCATCATCACCAATAATTTGGTCGCCATTGTCACCGACATTGCGTCTACTTGAAGATGCGACCATTGCTTAAGACACTGCAGGATGGTTCAGCTTTAGTGGTTGAACTTACAACTAGAGATAAGTTTAAGAGATTTTTGTTGAATTATGGGTTAGGGTTTAGGGTATTAAGGATACCAGGAGACAAAACAACACCTATTTCAATACATTTGGTTGCGTTTGATATGTTGCAAAGAATGTGATTGCTGGGAATATCACTTTGCAACATTTGGTATAACTTGGGGAAGTGATGATTACAAGGAATGCCAATGTAATCGCTCAGAGGATTACATTGTAGTGTTTAGGAATATCACATTGCAACATTGTTTGTAAATTGACAAAATTACCCTTATGTATAAAAAACATATAATTTGAATCAACTTATAATTTTTAATATAAAATTTGACTTATCAATATTAATACACTAAAATAATAAAAAATAACATTGAAATAAAAACATTACAATTTTTAAATAATTTTTAAATTCTTGAAATGTTCATAAAATTCATAAATACTTATTATTGCGTAAACTTATTAAAATTAAAAATACTAATGGTATCTTTTGAATTATGACCTGAGTAATATAAAAATATTATGCAATAATCATGTTGTAGGACCTTCTCTTCAACCTAAAACTAACTTTTGATACTTTTGCATGAGTTGGATGTAAGACATTGTTCTTGGACCTCCACATGATAGCCTATAACATAAAATCCGAAACAAAATCTATCGATAGTTGTAAGCGTATGCTAGAAGATGAAACTCAAGATGAAACGACATAAATCGATATATTGAAAATCTATCGATAGATTATGTCACGACCCGGAAAC
>NW_017234864.1:19317-22612 GCF_000208745.1 Theobroma cacao | reverse complement strand
GCCGGGGCATTAGTCAAACCAAACGGCATCACCAGAAACTCATAATGCCCATAACGCGTCCTGAAAGCAGTCTTGGGTACATCCTGCTCCTTAATCCTCAACTGATAGTACCCAGATCTCAAATCAATCTTAGAGAATACCATAGCACCTCGTAATTGATAAAAAAGATCATCTATCAGGGGTAAAGGATATTTATTCTTGATGGTCACTCGATTCAGCTGACGGTAATCAATACACAATTGAAGAGTGCCATCCTTATTCTTGACAAATAGAACTGGTGCTCCCCAAGGAGAAATGCTAGGGCTAATGAAACCTTTATCCACTAAATCTTGCAACAGGACTTTCAGTTCCTTCAACTCTGTCGGAGCCATTTTATATGGAGGGATAGATATAGGTGCGATACCCGAAAGTAAATCAATAGGGAACTCAAGAGCTCGATCAGGAGGCAGTCTCGGTAAATTATCAGGAAATACATCAGGAAACTCACTTACTATTGGGACATCCTCTAACTTAGGTTCCCCCTTTGAAGTATCAATCACGTATGCCAAATAAGCCGGATACCCTTTCTGCACTAATTTCGAAGCTTTGATGGCCGAGATTACACAGGACGGTAATACTCGACGTTCCCCTACAAACACAATCTCTGCTCCCTCTGAATTTTGAAGAACAACTTCCTTTCGGAAACAATCCACGTTTGCTCGATGTGCAATTAACCAGTCCATACCCAATATTATATCAAAATCCAAGATCTCTAGAGGAATTAAGTCACCCTTAAATTCTTCCTCGCCTACCCTTACCCCACAATCTCTATAACAACTGTTTCTAACTAGCTTTTCTCCTAAAGAGGTGTGAATTATAATTTCTTCCTCTAATGGTGACAAGTTTCTATCAGCAATTGATGCAAATGTGGTGCTCACATAAGACCTATCTGAGCCAGAATCTATCAAAACATAAGCATCTTTATCAAATAAAGACATAGTACCTGTCACTGCTCCAAGTCAGACCCGTGCCTCATCTTTCATCACAGCGAAAACTCTTGTTGAGGTACGAGTCTGTGGTCTCGAAGGTGGATGTGCCAAGGTATTACTCTCCACACCAAACCGTATGGCCACTCCCTGTCTCAGTGGCAACTCAGAAGAATCTCTCCTCTGCATATCAGTGCGAGCTAATGAAGATGATGCAACTACCATGGCTCGTCCTAACCGTGAGCAATTACTCCTAATATGACCCGTCTGTCCACATTGGAAACATCTTGTTGGCCCTCTACATAGCCCACTATGATAATTCCCTCAATTTTTGCATCGGTCAGAACCTCCGAAACTTTTTCCAGAACCAGTCATAGCAGATTTGCTAAACCTCGAAGGTCTCTGTTGTGATGGTGGAAATGGAGGTCGAGGAGATGTCACGAAAACAGAAGTAGTACTCCCTGAAATCGCTGAGTCCTTGCCTCTTTTTATTGGTTGACTAAAAGACATACCAGGATTCCTCTTTTTGCAAACTCAGTCTGAATCCTCCTATTCTCAATCGTGAGCTTCTCAGCCCGTAAAGCCATCTGTACCACCTCCTTATGTGGCTCCCTACCGGTCACTGTCATTCGCTCTCTAATCTCATTACGGAGCCCTTCCTCGAAATAACTAGCCTGATCTTGCTCAGATTTCACCAGATCTGGCACATATAACATCAACTCGTTAAAACGAGTCTCGTACTCCTCTACAGTTAGATTCCCCTGTTTCAAACTCAGAAATTCTCTCTTCTTTTATTTCTGATGAAAATAAGTGAAATACTGACCATCGAATTCCCTGAGAAAATCAGACCACGTCTGAGGAGTAGTGGAACTGGACTTCACTGAATTCCACCAAGTACGAGCCCTCTTCTCTAATAATCTTGTAGCCACCATCAGCTTCATGTCGTCGTTTAATCTCATAAAAGAAAGAGTTTTTGAAACCTGATTAACCCAGTCCTTTACCACAGTGGCATCCAACTCACCCGCGAAAGACACACAGCCGAGCTGTCTAGCCTCCTTTAGCTTCTTGGAAATGGATACATCCTGTACTAGTGGTGGAACTAAAGGAGTAACTGGTGGTACTATAGGTGGAACTTGACCAGTCTGAGCTCCACCAGCCATTGCGGTAAAGAAAGCTGCCAATGCCTGTGCTGCCTCAGTAGGCATGGTGGGAATACCAGTAGGTGGCGGAGGAGGTGGAGGATGTGGAGGACTATCGGCCTATTCAGCAGCAGGTGCTGCCCGAATGGTAGACGCAGCCGATTCTTCCCCTACTGAATCTAACTGACGACATTGGGAATGACCTTTTCCCTTCCCAACCGATCTAGTGAGAGGTGGGTCCACGTCGATGAGGCATAATAATCTATACGAGAAAACGAGCAAGCTTAGAAAACCTTAAGCTCTATATGAAAATGCATGCATTCTATTCAACCTAACCTAAATTAATCCGGGACTGCACTGATATTGTAAAATTTTAAAACCACTTTAAAACCAAAAACTCTTATCTTTAAAACCAAAGGCTCTGATACCAATAGAATTGTCATGATCCGAAACCTCCCTCAGGCCCATGACAATCGCCGCGACGTCCCGATTGACACCCATTATCTGGAATGCCAACCGGAACCCCGCAAGGTTTACATATCAGTTTCTTTCCTTTCCTGTGAGCAATCGTTGTTAAATATCGAGTTTTTAAAGAATATACACTATTTTAGATAAAAAACAATCAAAACAAAATTTTTGCCACACAGGGGTATTTTGGTAATTTTTTCTCAAAAATTTTGAAACTGGCTAAAACGTAATATACAAGTACAAAACACATAATTCATATTCAAAATGAGTTTAAAAGTCTAAAATCTTCATTTAAAATGAAATTACGGTTATTTGAATATAATAAGAAAATAAAAGAAATATTAAGCGAAATATTCTATTTTCTTATAAAACAATATTTATAGAGTTATACGTGAATAATTTTATAGCGTAAAAGTTAAATAAATTTATTCATACTGAAATACAGTAAGCCAAAATATCTAATTTAATTTACAATAATATGAGGGCCCCCGAATAAACAAAAGTAAAGAAGACTGTGAACCAACGGTTTGGAAAATGCAAATCCAATGGTAGTCCTCAATGAGATCAGCAATATGCAGTCTATACTGAACTTGAAATGGGTGGAAAGGAGGGTGGTGAGATTATAAAATCCCAATGAGTAAACAGACATTATCATAAATATCTAAAGGCGAGTAAAATGGAGGCAAGTTTAAACAACAAATTTCAACCCATTTCATAATGTTT
>NW_017234864.1:13914-18672 GCF_000208745.1 Theobroma cacao | reverse complement strand
CCTTTTTCGGAAGGCTCTCCTCCTAGACACATTAACTAAAAATTTACACAATTCATCACATTGATGACTAAATCACTATATAATTAACTTAAATCCTATACTAATGCATGGTATGAAAATGCAATAGCCTAAAACGGCTTAAACGCAATATTAACCTATTTTTGGCACTTTGCCCGATAAATTGCTAACGTGCTCCATTTTAGCTCTAAATCATCCCATTCTCTCTCCAACATTTCTAACCATTAAATATCAGCCAATAACCTTCTAAAAACAACAAAATCAGCTCACTCCCTTCCTTGGAAAATTCGGCCAAAAATGGGACATTAACTCGGTAAATTTTCTACTTTGTTTTTCTATCACATTTAATCATTTTTCATCATTTTCTCTTCATTTCTCTTAGAATAAATTTCAGATCATCATCATTGTACCTCATTGTAGATTCAGCCAAGGGTGGGTATTGTGAAAATTTCATGCTTTCTTGCCCAATTTAATTTCTATACACATTTAACTAACTAAAACTACCAATTTAACCAAAAATCAAAACCAAAAAATTCCAAAATCTCTCCCCTAGAATTTCGTCCAGCCCTTGATATCACTTTTTGATCTCTCTCCTCAAGCATGCTAAATGGAAATAAAGGCTTAGGAAAGGTAGAAATCAAGCTAAAGTCGAAAAATCTTACCGTTAGACGCGTAAACGGTCGAAAACCGTGAATTTCCCTTTGAATTTTCTTGTTTCTCTTTGGTTTTTCTTTTTTTTTCTTCCTTTCCTCTCTTGTTCTTCCTTATGGCCGGCCAGCACTTAAAATGGGGTTTAAATGGGCTGCCTTTCCATTAAAATAATATTATATCATTAAAAAAATACCACGTGTCACTTTCCCATTGGTCCATTTTTAAAATTTCATCCATTTGTTTCCAAATTTTCACCATACACTTGTCCCATATATTCATAGCTTAGATAAAATTCTCAGACTTATCCAAAGTCTTGGTGGAGTAATTTTTGAAATTTACACTTTTACCCCCGTAAAAGTGAAAAATTACATTTTTGCCCAAAAAACTGAAAAATTGCCCATAGACATATTTTTCATCCCTTATACTCATACCATTCTCCAATTTGTCAAATTTGATCTAAATTCTCTCAAAATCTCAAATTTTATCCTCGAGTGGTAAAATTACGATTTTTGCCCATACGCTTCAGAAATCACCAAAATTAAACTTTTTCACTTTCTATCATTAAATTATACTCCAAATAGTTAATCTTGGTCAAAAATTTCACTCCCTGATCAAATTATTATCTTAGGTGGCAAAATGACGACTTTTGCCCCTGAACATCAAAATTTTTGATTTTACCCCAAATGAACCCTCGAACTCCGAACAATCATTTTTAGTCATTCCTTGACTATAAAATATTAAATTTCATTCTACAATTCCTATTTGAACTAGTTCGAGATTAAATCAACTCAAGTGTACCATTAGGTATAATACCGAGTTTCGTCTATTCTTAGGTACTTTTCCTAGCATAATAATATGCTACTCAGTGCATGTATGTCATGACATGTGTTTATAGGGTCAGGTTTTACACTGCCTCTTAGGTTTCCAATGGTTCAAGAATCACATCAATTGGACTTTTGTAATGAAAGAATCACACGAAGGTTGTAGCTCTACCTTTTAACTTGACGTGACCTTTCTTTGTAACTAATTTCAGCATTCATCTAGAAACATCCACAACCCGATATCAATTCGATCCAAGTAGTTGCTAGCACAAAAACTCAATATCTACTCCTTGACCTCAACCATTTAAATGTCAACTCCTACCACCAATAGTGACCATCACCTTAAATTTCCAAACCTAAAGTATCCACTTAGAAAACTTTCACACTTAATCCGATATCTCTTGCCACTTGACTCCTCAATCAGCTGCCTCTAGTTCTAAAATCTTTTTGATCACATTTTCCTTGTCTTCACAAAATCTTAAACCTAGTTTCTTTGTCAGAACCCATATTTCTTCTACTTCCCTCCTACTGACTAAATTTCCTTTTCTAATATCCATATCTAGCATTGAATCTTACCCCACTAGTTCATATTCTCTATTCCGCACCTTCAAATATTCTTTGGCATGTTTCTTGGTTCTTCTCTTCCTATTATCAATCGAACCTACCTTAATGGTTGGTGTCATATTTTTATGCTTAGCTCTTCCTTTCTTTGAATTACTTCACCCTTTACTTGAGGTACCTTTTCAACTCTTCTATTATGGAGAAAGCCTTTTTATCTTTCTTTATTCCAGAGTTCATTGTGCCTCCTGTGTTGGTTTCTTCACCTTGGCTTGCTCTTTTGAGTCCATACTCTTACTATTATGCCATGCAAGCAAACAAGTTAGAAAAAATTGAAAGAGAATATTATTATTATTATTACTGTTATACAATGTGTTTTAATAGATTACCCCTAAATCTGTCACGATCCGAAACTCCCATCGAGCCTGTGACAACCATCGCGATGTCCCGATAGACATTCATTACCCGAAATGTCAATCGAAACCTCGCAAGATTTAACAGCAATTTTTCTCGCTTCCCCGGGTGAATATTAGTTGCTAAAATCATGTTTCGAGAGATTATAAACTATTTCCAATTCAAAACAATAGAAAAATAAAATTTTCCTCACAGGGGCATTTTGGTCATTTTTCCTCAAAAATCTCAAAATTCGCTAAAATGTAATATATGAGTACAAAACATATAATTCATAATTAAAAAAGAGTTTTAAAGTCTAAAATCTTCATTTAAAACGAAATTGCGATTATTTGGATATAATAAGAAAATAAAAGAAATATTAAGTAAAATATTCTATTTTCTTATAAAACAATATTTATAGAGTTATACATAAATAATTTTTGTAGCGTGAAAGCTAAATAAATTCATAGATACTGTAATACAGTAAGTCAGAGTATGTAATTTAATTTACAATAACAAGAGGGCCTCCGAATAAACAAAAGTAAAGAGGACTGTGAACTTACAGTTTGGAAAATGCAGATCTAACGGTAGTCCTCGATGAGATCAGCTATCTACAGTCTATACTGAACCTGAAATGGATGGAAATGAGGGTGGTGAGATTATAAAATCCTAATGAGTAAACAGACATCATCATAAACATCTAGAGTTGAGTACACGGAGACAATAAAGTAAATCATCGTAAATTGGGTCACAGCATTAGAATACATTTCATTTAAAATACGTGAAGAGGCTTATGAATCTCATAAAAACTAGGCTTGTGCCATAAATCCATTCTCAAGGACACCTTGGTCGAGGCATCCTACCGAGACTGCCAAGGCTATTAAAATTCACATTTCACATAAATCATGTTTTTGTTTTGAAAACATAGCCGTTCATTGGCGTTGGCTGAGTTCCCCCTCACGTGATGGTTTGGCGTGAAGTGAACCTTAAGCTTTACCCCAAGAGATACCCTACACGCCTCTCCGTTCGAGGTAAGAATATAATGGGGTTTACCGTGCCTCTCTAAAAGGTTGGTCCACAGAAATCCCCTACCGTAGTGATTAATTAATATATAATCTACCATATAACAAAATTTTGACGGCATGACAAGGCTAATGAAATACTACCCAGCCTGTAAGGGTAAAATAAAACAATTCATACAATTCATAAAACACAGCTCAGCCAATCATGCCAACACAATAGCAATATAACATAAGCCATCAATTTAAATAATCAAATTGCCACAATTAACAGTCTCCGTGTACTCTATTTTTCAAAATCATTATTAATTTCAAAACAATTTATAAATTAATTTCATTAGAAAACTTTTATTCATAAAACATGAAAATTTACCTTTTAAAATCCATTTTTCCATAGAATTCATGATATCATATAAAAACCACCCTAGATAATTAAAATGACAGTAAATTTACTCACAATGTCTAGAATGCAGACTTTCAAAGTACTCTGTCTACTGGTCCTCGGATGCAATTTCCTTGCCTTTATCGGAGGACTCACCACCTTGACACAGTACAAAATTGAAAAATTTACCACATTGATACTAAATTGAAATTAAACTAATTTAGGCTACTAATGCATGATATGGAATGCAAAAATGTCCGAATGGCCGTTTAAATACGGTATTCGACCTAATTCGCACTATTCTCGATCTAATTGGCTAAAATCTTCAATTTAACTCCAAATCGATTCTTTTCACTTTCTGCACTCCAATTATACCTAAATTACCTCAGTGACTGTGAATGAGGTTCAATTTATCTGTCCCGGGTCAATAATTACACATGTCTATATGTTGAGCAAAAATTCATATTTTCGCACCAAAATTTCTCATTTAATTTCTAGCCACACCAAACATCAAATGTCACGACCCGGAACCTCCCTCAGGCCCATGACAATTGTCGCGACGTCCCAATTGACACTCATTATCCGGAATGTCAATTGGAACCTCGCAAGGCTTACATATCAGTTTCTTTCCTTTCCTGTGAGTAATTGTTGTTAAATATCGAGTTTTTACAGAATATACATTATTTTAGATCAAAAACAATCAAAATAAAAATTTTACCACACAGGGGTATTTTGGTCATTTTTTCTCAAAAAATTTGAAACTGGCTAAAACGTACTATACAAGTACAAAACACATAATTCATATTCAAAATGAGTTTAAAAGTCTAAAATCTTCATTTAAAACGAAATTACGGTTATTTGAATATAATAAGAAAATAAAAGAAATATTAAGGGAAATATTCTATTTTCTTATAAA
>NW_017234864.1:0-4199 GCF_000208745.1 Theobroma cacao | reverse complement strand
TATAAAAATTATTCACGTATAACTCTATAAATATTGTTTTATAAGAAAATAGAATATTTTACTTAATATTTCTTTTATTTTCTTATTATATTCAAATAACCATAATTTCGTTTTAAATGAAGATTTTAGACTTTTAAACTCATTTTGAATATGAATTATGTGTTTTGTACTTCTATATTACGTTTTAGCCAGTTTCGAAAATTTTTAAAAAAATGACCAAAATACCCCTGTCAAACGAAAAATTAATATTTAATTTGTTTAAAGTTGGAAACAGCTTAAAATCTTTTGGAACACGATATTTGACAATGGTTGCTCACAAAGGAACATAGAAACTGATAGTAAAGCCTTGCGGGGTTTCGGGTTGACATTCCGGGCAATGAGTGTCTACCGGGACACCGCGGCTGTTGTCACGGGCTCGAGGGGAGTACCGGATCGTGACACATTATGAATCCGATCTAACTCCGGGGGTAATTCAAGTCTGTAAGCTATTGGCCCAATCTTTTCAATGATATGAAAGGGTCCAATGTATCTCGGATTGAGCTTTCCCCTCTTCGTGAATCGAATCACACCTTTCCAAAGAGAAACCTTAAGAAAAACTTTATCGTCAACTTCAAACTCCAAATCTTTCCTTCGTTTATCAGAATAACTCTTCTGCCTATCTTGAGCTGTCTTTAATCGCTCTCTGATAATTTTGATTTTGTCATTTGTCAAATCAAACAATTCCACATTGACCAATTTCCTCTCTCCCACTTCATCCCAACAGAGCGGAGTTCGGCACTTCCTTCCATACAAAGCCTCGTATGGTGCCATCCCAATACTAGACTGAAAACTATTATTATAAGCAAACTCCACCAATGGCAAGTGTCTGTCCCAACTCTCAATAAAGTCCATGACACAAGCCCGTAACATATCCTCTAAGGTTTGAATAGTTCTCTCAGATTGACCATCTGTCTGCGGATGAAAGGCAGTACTAAATCTCAATTTTGTTCCGAGAGCTTCCTGAAATTTCGACCAAAATCGATAAGTAAACCAAGGGTCTTGATCTGACACAATAGAAACTGGAACTCCATGTAGTCTCACAATCTCATCTATATAAAGTTTCGCCAGTTTCTCAATAGAATACGTGCTATGGATAGCAAAGAAATGGGCGGACTTAGTCAATCTATCCACAATCACCAAAATAACATCCTTCCCACTTTGTGTCCGCGGCAAACCCAATACAAAGTCCATAGTCACGTATTCCCACTTCCATTTAGGAATCGGTAAAGGTTGAAGAGTACCTGACCATTTTTGATGCTCCGCCTTGATATGTTGGCATGTGAGACATTTTGCTACAAATTCTGTAATGTCTCGTTTCATACCCGGCCACCAATAACTTTTCTTAATAGTCCGATATATCTTGGTGCTTCCGGAATGTAAAGCCTAGGCGGAAGAATGAGCTTCCTCCAAAATAGCTCGTCTCAACTAATCATCCTTAGGGACACAAATTCGGTCTCTAAGCATCAAAGTACCATCATCGCTGAGTCTAAACTCACTAGTTTCTCCATCTTGCAGCTTTTGAACTTCCTGCTTCAACCAATCATCAGATTTCTACAATTCTCTGATTTGATTCAGCAATAAAGGTCTCACAACGAAACTAGCAAGTAGGGTTCCATCCTCACCATTATTCAACTGGATCCCTAGAGATTTCATCTCAAGTAACATTGAAAAATAAGAACTCCAAAGTGTTGCTAACGATGATGAGGATTTACGACTTAAGGCATCCGCTACAACATTTACTTTTCCCGGATGATAATCAATCACTAAGTCATAGTCCTTAATCAACTCTAGCCACCGTCTTTGTCTCAAATTAAGTTCTTTCTGGGTGGGCAAATATTTCAAACTCTTATGATCAGTAAAAATCCGACAACGCTCACCATATAAATAATGTCTCCAAATCTTCAATGTGAAGACTACTGTTGCTAACTCCAAGTCATGAGTAGGGCAATTCGTGTCATGCTTCTTCAACTGTCGGGAAGCATAAGCTATTACTTTTTCATCCTGCATCAATACGCACCTTAATCCCAACTTAGATGCATCACTATATACCACAAATTCTTTTTCGTTAACAGGAAGTGTTAAGACGGGAGCGAAGGTTAACCGGTTCTTTAGCTCTTGAAATCGATTCTCACAAGCATCATCCCACTCATACTTAACTCCTTTATGAGTCAAACGAGTCAGAGGAGCTACTATCAAAGAAAATCTCTAAACAAATCTCCGATAATAACCAGCTAAGCCAAGGAAACTACGAATCTCAGTTATCGTTCTCGGTTGCTCCTATTGTAAGATTGCCTCAATTTTCTTGGGATCGACATAAATTCTAGCTCCAGGCACCACATGTCCCAAGAAAACCACTTCCTTCAACCAGAATTCACATTTAGAGAACTTGGCATAGAGTTGCCTCTCGCGCAAAGTTTGCAACACAATGCGCAAATGGGCAGCATGTTCATCATCATTCTTCGAATAAACCAGGATGTCATATATGAATACTATCACAAACTTATCTAAGTATGGATGGAACACCTTGTTCATAAGATCCATAAAAACTGCCGGGGCATTAGTCAAACCAAACGGCATTACCAGAAACTCATAATGCCCATAACGCGTCCTGAAGGCAGTCTTGGGTACATCCTGCTCCGTAATCTGCAACTGATAATACCCAAACCTTAAATCAATCTTTGAAAGCACCACAACACCTCGTAATTGATCAAAAAGATCATCGATCTGGGGTAAAGGGTATTTATTCTTCATGGTCACTCGGTTCAGTTGACGATAATCTATACACAATCAAAAAGTGCCATCTTTCTTCTTTATAAAAAGGACCGGTGCTCCTCAAGGAAAAGTGCTAGGGCGAATGAAATCTTTATCCACCAAATCTTGCAACTAGACTTTTAGTTCCTTCAACTCTGCTGGAGCCATTCTATATGGAGGGATAGAAATAGGTGCGGTACTTGGAAGTAAATCAATAGGGAACTCAAGCTCTCGATCAGGAGGTAGTCCCGGTAACTCATCAGGAAATACATTAGAAAACTCACTTACTATTGGGACATCTTCTAACTTAGGTTCCCCCTTTGAAGTATCGATCACGTGAGCCAAATAAGCTGGATACCCTTTTTGCACTAATTTCAAAGCTTTGATGGCCGAGATTACATAGGATGGTAATACTCGACGTTTCCCTGCAAATACCATCTCTGCTCCCTCTGAATTTTGAAGAACAACTTCTTTTCGGAAACAATCCACGTTCGCTCGATGTGTAGTTAACCAGTCCATACCCAATATTAAATCAAAATCCAAGATCTCTAGAGGAATTAAGTCACCGCTAAATTTTTCCTCACCAACAATTACTCCAACATTTCTATAACAACTGTTTCATACTAGCTTTTCTCCTAAAGGGGTGTGAATTACAATTTCCTCCTCTAATGGTGATAGGTTTCTATCAGTAATTGATGCAAATGCTATATTTACATAAGACCTATCTAAGCTAGAATCGATTAAAACATAAGCATTTTATCAAATAAAGACATAATACCTATCACTGCTCCAAGTCAGACCCGTGCCTCATCTTCTGTCATAGCAAAAACTCTTGTCGAGGTACGAGTCTTTGGCCTCGAAGGTGGATGTGCCGAGGTATTACTTGACACGTGTCACCATATTATTGGTCCATTTTTAATTTCTTAACTATTAAGCTTTCTCTCTCCACCACTTAAATTCCTTCAATTATCCATGATAATATTGGATAAAATCCATGTGCTAGACAAGTGTCGGGTGTGTAAAATTACAATTTGGCCCCTAAAGTGGTAAAATTACCATTTTACCCTTATGCTCTGAAAATACCGGGATTACAATTTTTTTCACTTATCAACCTCAAATTATACTCCAATGAGTCAAATATGATCAATCTTGATAAAAAAACGTCTTCCAATATTCCAATTTTATCCTCAGGTGGCAAAATTATCATTTTGCCCCTAGATAGTGAAAATTTCGATTTGACTCCAAATTAATCCTCGAACTTCGAATCACCATTTTAAGTCATTCATTGATTGTAAAATTTTCAATTTCACCCTAAAATCTCTATTTGAGCTAGTTCGAGGCTTAAATCAACTTTATTGTTCCTCTAGGTATAATATCGACTTTTGTAAATTTTTCGAGACTCTCCTAGC
>NW_017234863.1:19289-22797 GCF_000208745.1 Theobroma cacao | reverse complement strand
CGGGTTTTACACCTAAACCATAGCTCCAAATTACATGATCATGAGAAAGTTTCGAAGAAACACTTGGAGTAAGGAAAACCATTTTACGTGCATAACTTTTGATGCTACAGTAAAACAGATATTCCCTACTATTACATTGAGACAATAAACTAAAGTAAAATTTAAAACAGAAAATGTAAATAAGAAAAGCACCTAGAATAGGGTGTTTCATTTTATGACCATATTTTTTACTATCGTCATAAAATTGAAACACTCTCATATTACAAAAATCTATGTGAATAACAAAATAAGAAAAATAAACTAGGAGTATTACTCCTTTACATTCATTTAAAATGAACATAAGGTAAATTAACTTTATCTAATCTAAGAATACCTCTAAGTTGCTCTTCTGCTTCTGAAAATACCTATAGGTTCTAGTGCGTATGCCCCTGATTTGAGAGATGGTTTGCTGCATGATTCCTCTCTCGATGGATGTGCGAAATCTGAAAAGAGGTACCACTCAAGGATATACGAATTGAAGTAAGCAAATGCCGAGTCCTAGAGGATCCCTGATGACCCTCATTTATCATGTGTACCACTACTTTTGCATCCATTTCTATCCAAAGTCTAGTAACATTATACTCAAGACACAAAAGTAAACCCCTGTGTAGTGCCATTAACTCTGCTTGTAATGAGTCACATAGTCCAAAATTTTCAGAAAATCCAAAAATCATGATACCTATATGGTCTCGAAGAAGTCCTCCTCCGGCAGCATTCTAAAAATTATGCTTGGAACTCCCATCAACATTCAACTTAAACTCACCTGCTGATGGTTTATGCCAAGAGAATATTTTTAGAGGAAGTAGGGCTACCTGCTGAAATATTAGACCCCAAACGAAAAAGTTTAAAAGTAAATCTTTAACAACTTTAGGATAATTAATATGGTAAAAAACTTAAAATTCCATCCATGCATTCAATCATATATTGATCACATCGAATATAATTAAAATCATACAAAGGTGCCAACCAAGCATAAACATATAGGAAATTAAATTTGCAAGCAACCAAAGGCTTTGATACTAATTGTTTGATTTTGATTGTGGTGTATGATTGTGATTGTGTAACCTATAGATTTCAAAAATTTTCTAGCTATGTAAGCAATTTATCCAATTTACACAAGTGGAAATTCACAATCATACAACATGCAAATAAAAAACAATCACATCAATAATCAAGAATCAAATAGTTAAAGATGTTACCTACTCCGTACTATGAATATACTTGATGCTTCTCTCCTAGTGAATTGTAGTAAATTCACCACCACACCAATTATTGAAAATCTTGACCAAGTTGACTTACCACTTATTCTTCAAGAATCCTTTAATCTTGAATCTAGAGTGGAATACATTTCAAGTTAGTAACTAGATAGCTTTCTCTCAATTTCTTCTATGGCAATTTTTCTTTGCATGAGGTTATAGAAAATCGCTAATGGGAGAAAAAAAGAAAAAAACTAGAGAGTAAGAAATGGAAGAGTTTGGCAATCTAAAAAGGATGGCTAAGGTTTTGGTTAAAATCACATATTTATAATGTGATTTTCAACCAATAGTAGGAGAGAGTTATTTCTCTCTTAAAACTCTTTTTTATTAATTTAATTAATAAAAATTAAATTAATATTTGTCATCCACAATTATACTTAATAAATACAATTATAATTAATAAATAATTTATTAATTATAATTGCTAGTCCATGTCAAATTAGGATTATTCACTTTTATTATTATCCATCTTTGATTAAAAAAGAATTAATAATAAAATAGGAAAATCCTAATCACACATGGAGTAAGATAATTATCTCATAATTATAATTAATTATAAATAAAGAATTAACAATTTCAATTCTTATATTTATAATTAAATATCCTCCATCATTTTTTTTATTTATGAGTTTATAATTATCTTAATAAATATTTTCTGTTGAACACAAGTCTTAAAAAATATTTCTATATTAAGATAATTTTGACTTTTAAAAAATAACGTGATTAAGACAATTCTTGTCTCAATCAACTCACATATATCCATGTCTATAAATAAGACATTATATGCTCTTTGTCTAAATTAAGACAATTCTTGTCTTTAATTAAGACAACACTTGGTTACCAAATTTGAACATTCATTGTCATAAAAAATTAAATATGATTCCATCTTAAATAAGTTAAATTCTACAAAGCTAAGTGGGGAATTACATTGGATGTATATATTTCAAACTCTAATAAACATTGAATTATCTCTTAATCTCATTAAAGATAATTGTAGTTTATTAACTATGGAATTACTCCACCATAAATTCATGATTGCACTCCTGAATTATCTACAATTACGAGAAGTATCTAATATGTAAAATTTAATATTTGTTTGTCAAATTGTAAACCTTATGTTATGAACCCTCATAGCCATCTAATGACAAAAGATGAATTTAACGTTTTACCCTTTATATCAATATTGTCTCTGTAACACCCGACCTTAAATTATCTGTGATATATCATTCACATGCTTTGGATAGCATGTTTGTATATTGAATTGCCCCGAAAAACAAGTTAAATGACTATATTGCCCCTAATGGTACGATTCAGTTAAATAAGTTTTGAACTAATTTAAATAGAGAATCGAGGACGAATATGGAATTTCTGAAAAAAAAGAAAAGATTTTTTAATCCCGTTTGATTAAGATTGATTATATTAGACTTATTGGAGTATAATTTGAGGGTATGGCAGTGAAAAAGTTTAATTTCAGTGATTTATGGAGTGTAGGGGCAAAATCGTAATTTTTCCACTCGCCGACAAAATTTGAGATTTTGAGAGAATTTAGATCAAATTTGAAAAATTGGAGAATGGTATGAGTATAAGGGATGAAAAATATGTCTATGGGCAATTTTTCAGTTTTTGGGGCAAAAATGTAATTTTTGACTTTTACAGGGGCAAAAGTGTAAATTTTAAAATTACTCCACCAAGACTTTGGATAAGTCTGAGAATTGTATCTAAGCTATGGATATGTGGGACAAGTGTATGGTGAAAATTTGGAAAAAAATGGACGGCTAGAATTTAAGAAATTAATAAAACATTAAAAAAATGAATAAAATAATATTATATTATTTTAGCCTTTAAAAAGGTCAAAATTTGCAGAATTCTCATCTTCTTCAAGCCGTCCAAACCAGGAGAGAAAAGGGGGAAAAGAAATAAGAACCCTACCTGAATATTTAGGGAAAATCAAGAGAAATCAAGAAATCAAGCATTAAAAAGGTAAATTTCATTGATTTTCCTTGTGATTTTCACTACCCATGCATTTGTTTCTCATTTCCATGCAAAATTAGAAAGTGGGTATGGAAACCCATGCTGGCCAAACCTCCATGGATGAGTTTTGAGCTTGATTTTTGGTTGATTTTAATTGAATTAAGCGATTTTAGTTAAGTTATATTGAAATATAGCAAAAATAAGCTAGAGATATAATTTTCTCCCATTGAAACCCATTATGC
>NW_017234863.1:13355-18238 GCF_000208745.1 Theobroma cacao | reverse complement strand
ATTTTGGCAGGAGCCAAGTTTTGTGAGATATATAAGCCATGTTGATTAATTGAGTAAACTGAATATTCATGTTATGAAACATATATTGGAAAAGAATATTTTAATTCGTCTCCATTTACTCGCCTTTAGATCGTTTAGATGGTATTTGTTTACTCACTGGGATTTTATAATCTCACCACTCTCAATTCCCCACATTTCAAGCTCGGGATAGCAGGTAGATAACCGATTGCATCAAGGACTTCAGTTAGCCTTGCATCGACAAAATTATAGGTTCACAGACTCGCACCTTATTGGTTAGTTGGGGGCCCACGTGTCACTGAAAAAATAATTTTATGCTTCAGTTATCTGCTTTAAAGTATGCATGAATATGTTTAGCTTTTACACTACAAAAATTATTTACGGATTTCTCTATAAATATTGTTCTTTTTAAAATAGAATATTTTATTAAATATTATTATTTTATTCAAACAATTATAATTTCATTTCAAATAATTATTTTAGACATCTAAATTTACTTTTAATTATGAAACATGTGTTTTTCGCCCACACACCATGTTTTTGGCGGGTTTCGATATTTTTGAAGAAAAATGATGAAAATGCCCTTGTGAGCCAGAAAATAATATTTTATTGTTTTGATTTGAAACGACTTATGATTTCTTGAAATACGATATTTTATAACTATTGCTCACCGGGGAAGTGCGAAAGCTAATACGAGAGCCTTGCGAGGTTTCGATCGGCATTCAGGGTGAAGAATGTATGTCGAGGCTTCGCGGCGGTTGTCACGGGCTCGATGGGGAGTTCCGGGTCGTGTCAGTCTCATAGTCTCAGACTTCATCCAATTGGTGATCTAATACTCAAGATTTAATTTTTTTAGTATTACGACATGATGAGTGGCTAATTCATCAATCTACTAGGCCTAGATTAAATTACCAATCTTACTGAAATCACTAGAAGTGACGTTAATACTATGAACTCTGATATTTAGATATATGTTCCTAGATGTTCACCTCAATTATAATCCCAACATATAGAGTTAAGATCAACGCAATAAGATGATCATGCCCATGATATATCAAAGATTATAAGGAGATAAAACATGAGTCCATTATCCATTAGGATTACAGTTCTACTATAAGTGAATGCATAAGAAATGACCTAACTTAAATTAGGTCTCACCCGATTCTAGTTCACCTTATAGTGTCATTACTCAAAGTCAACTACTCTTATGATTTAAGACTCATCATTAACAATTCTGTGATATAGAGTTATTTGGTCTAAATTTTAGCTATTAAGTTTCTAGGTTCTTGAGTTTCAGCATAGATTTTAAGACTCCTCATTTGAAGGTGTGCTTTGAAGGACTGTTAATTGGACTAAAAGAGTGCATTCTAGGGGCAAACTTCCTTTGCATATGTCTTGATATTTCAACCATAACTCTCTCTACATAAATCCAAATGAGGTGATTTTTAGACCATTAGAAAGCTAAGTGGCAGACCTACAACTTTCATGTTTATTATATCCCTATTTATTCTTTGAACAAGGAGAATAATACACCACAAGTCGATGTTGTAATGCAACAAAGTAGTGCCGCGGTGCCTCGGGTTTGTAAAGACACCTTTCCGAAGATGGGAGTCCAAATTAGACTAAAATTAGATTTTTGAACCCTATAAATACATCCTTATGAAGCCAAATTGAAGGAGATGGCTAGAGGGAATCAATTTTAGGTTATTTTACGAGGAGGTTAGGCACCAAAAACTCAAGAAAAACAAAATCAACCATGGAAGATTGAAGATTGAAAATCAATAATCTTTGGCTTTTTTTTGTTTGAAATGGTTAAACTCCATTGTTTTATGTTCTTTATTTCCATTCTAAGTAGTTAATTTCTTTTCTCTAGAATTGTAATTGAACTCACATGTAGTTTAAGTTTTTAATCTCTTTCTTTCTTATTTTCATTGGAATTGAATTGTTTATTCCAATTTGTTCTTAATGCTTTTAATTGCTTGATCACCAATTATATTCATCTAGAAACCTAAAAAAACTTGAGAAAGGGAGTTTAGCGTAGATTAAAATTGGAATAACATATGATCATGTTTATTTGATTGAATGAATAAATTGATTTATGTATAAGATAAGAATATACCTATATGTCATATGTAGTTAGTATTAGAGCTTGAACTTAATATGTCAATTTTAATTTCAATTCACATAGGAATGCAATGTTTTGGTTAAAGTAGATGTTTTTATAAGAGACTTGGGGGAGCATTATAAATAATTTTAGGACTCTAGGTTAGCAATTCAACACATTGGATTAAGTTAAAAGAGAGAGGAAAGATTTAAATGAAGTGTGAGAGATATTGTAATCCTAGGCTTTTTTAATTTGAGTTTTAGTCAGTTATTTTTTTTGCTTTGATTATTAGTGTTAATTAGTTTAGTGTAGTAGTTTTTAGTTTAATTAGTTAGTAAATTTTGATTTTTTGAATAAAACTAAATTGGTTTATTTTTAATACTTAGTAAATTTTTAGGACAATTCTCTAAGGGATCGATACTCTACTTACTCATATACTATCTGTTTGATATGTATACTTGCATAGGTGGAATTTTAAATAACAAGTTTTTGGCACCATTGTAGGGGAATTGTTTTTTTAGAATTTTTACTAATATTACTACCAAACAAATTAGTCTTAATTCAAATGTTTTTTATTTATTTTCAGCTAATTTTGGTTGAAGTTATGAATTATTATAACAGTCAATGGCTATCTGAACAATTTGTGCCTAAGAGAGTTGCTAGTGATAATGCATTAGATGCAATCAGTGTTTTTGTCACGACCCGGTACTCCCCTCGAGCCCGTGACAACCGTCGTGGTGTCCCAGTAGACACTCATTACCCGGAATGTCAACTCGAAACCCCGCAAGGCTTTAATATCAATTTCTCATTTCCCTTGTGAGCAACCATTGTCAAATATCGTGTTCTAAAAGATTTTAAGCTGTTTCCAACTTAAAACAAATAAAATATTAATATTCGTCTCACAGGGCTATTTTAGTTATTTTGTCAAAAATTTCGAAATCAGCCAATAATGTAGTATATAAGTGCAGAACACATATTTCAAAATAAAAAATAAACTTAGATGTCGAAAACATTCGTTTAAAACGAAATTATGATTATTTGGATATAATAAGAAAATAAAATAAATATTAAGTAAAATATTTTTTTTTATTAAACAATATTTTCAGAGTTATACGTAGATAATTTTTGTAGCGTAAAAGCAAAGTAAATTTATACATACTGTAATACAGTAAACCAGAGTATTTAATTTAATTTACAATGACCAGTGGGCTCTCGAATAACCAAAAGTAAAGAGGATTGTGAACTTACAGTTTGAAGGAATGCAAATCTAAGGGTAGTCCTCGATGAACTCAGCTATCTACAGCCTAATCTGAACTTGAAATGGGTGGAAAGGAGAGTGGTGAGATTTTATAATCCTAGTGAGTAAACAAACATCATCCGAATTGTCACGACCCGGAACTCCCCTTGAGCCCGTGATAATCGCTGTGATGCCCCGATGGGCACTCATCTCCCGAAATGCCAATCGGAACCCCGTAAGGCTTAATATCAGTTTCTCATTTCCCCTAGTGAGTAACCGTTGCCAAATTTTATGTTCTAAAGGATTTTGAGCTATTTCAACTTAAAACTAATAAAATAAAAATTTTTGTCTCATAGGGGTATTTTGGTCATTTTCCACTAAAAAATTCAAAACCAGTTGAAAAAGTAGTAAACAAGTACCAATCACATAATTCACAATTAAAAATAAGTTTAGGCATTTAAAACATTTATTCAAAATGAAATTATAATTATTTGAATATAATAAGAAGATAAAACGAAATATTCAATAAAATATCTTATTCTCTTATAAACAGAAATTTTGGAGTTATGCGTAAATACTTTTTGTAACGTAAAAACAAAATAAATTCATTCATACTGTAGCATAATAAACTATTAAATTTACAACATCAAGTGGGCCCACAATAACTAGAATTAAAGAAGCTGTGAACCTACAGTTTGGAAGATGCAATCCAATGGAAATCCCTGATGGAACCAGCTATCTACAGACTACTCTGATCTTGAAATGGGTCGAAAAGAGGGTGGTGAGATTATAAAATCCCAGTGAGTAAACAAACACTATTTAAATCAGCTAAAGCCGAGTAAAAGGAGACAATTAAAATATCCCATCATTTTAAGTATTTCACAATTTTAAAATTCATCCCAACCCATGCAAACGGTTGTATTTCATTTAATTTCTCATTAGGGCTTATGACTTTCATAAACAGTTGGCTCATGCCACCAAATATACTCGATGACACCTTGATCAGAGGCGTACACTCGAGCCCCCCAAGGCTGTTAAAATTTTGTATACTCGTAAAACATATTTTAAGTTTGAAAAATACAGTCATTCCCTGACGTTAGCAGAGTTCATCATCACAAGGTGGTTCGGCGTGACGTGAACTCTGTCCATACCTCAGGAGATACCCTACGCGCCTCTCCGACCAAGGTACATATATATATATCTAGATTCCGTGCCCCCTCTAATAGGCTGGTTGTCACGACCCGAAACTCCCCATCGGACCCGTGACAACCGCCGCGAGGCCTCGACAGACATTCTTCACCCCGAATGCCGATTGAAACCCCGCAAGGCTTAGCATCAACTTTCGCATCTCCCCGGTGAGCAACAGTTATTAAATCTCGCATTTCAAAAAAAATCATAAGTCATTTTCAAATAAGAACAATAAAATATTATTTTCTGGCTCACAGGGGTATTTTCGTAATTTTTCGTCAAAAATCTCAAAACTTGCTAAAAATGTAGTAGGTAAGCAGAAAATATATATTTAAT
>NW_017234863.1:0-9966 GCF_000208745.1 Theobroma cacao | reverse complement strand
AAATCACCAATGTCCAGCCAAATAACCCAAAAATCAGCAAAGCCACATTCATATTCCTTCTTGGAAAAATTCGGCCAAAATGGTGCATCATTGTCACAATTTTTCCTACTTGATTTTCTTTCCATAATTCATTAATTTCCATATCAAAAACCATGATTTCATAATCAAATAACCTAAAATAACATCACATTTTTCCTCACCATTGACTTGAAAATTCAGCTAAGGCTAGGTAATGGGAAAAATGAATGTTTTTCTACATATTTTGTTTACTAACATGCTAAACTAACACTAAACACCAACATATATCAAAATCAAATCAATCTAATAATTTTCTCTCTCTAGACCCATATGACCAGTCATGAAAACATGCAATTTAATCATGGAAAAATAAGGAGAAATGCTTGGGAATAAGAAAACTCAAGCTTAATAGAAAAAATCTTACCTTTTTCACTTAATTTCCTTAAAAAGTCACTTTTTCTTTAATTTTCTCTCTCTAGGGTTTGATTTTTATTTTCTCTCTCTTTTTGCTAGTTTGGCCGACCATGGGGTGGAAGATGGGCTAGTTTTTGTGCCTTTTAAAAAGAAAAAATAATAAATTAATATAGGCATGACACGTGGCATCATGTCATTGGCCCATTTTTAATTTCTTAACTATTAAGCTTTCTCTCTCCACCACTTAAATTCCTTCAATTATCCATGATAATATTGGATAAAAATAAAGGCATGACATGTGGCATAATGTCATTGGCCCGTTTTTAATTTCTTAACTATTAAGCTTTCTCTCTCCACCACTTAAATTCCTTCAATTATCCATGATAATATTGGATAAAATCCATGTGTTGGACAAGTGTCGGGTGTGTAAAATTACAATTTTGCCCCTGAGGTGGCAAAATTACCATTTTACCCCTATGCTCTGAAAATACCGGGATTACAATTTTTTTCACTTATCAACCTCAAATTATTCTCCAATGAGTCAAATGTGATCAATCTTGATCAAAAACCTCTTCCAATATTCCAATTTTATCCTCAAGTGGCAAAATTACCATTTTATCCCTAGATAGTGAAAATTCTAGTTTGACTCCAAATTGATCCTCGAACTCCAAATCACCATATTAAACCATTCTAGGACTTTAATATTCTTAATTTCATCTTAAATTGTCTATTTGATCTAGTTCGAGGCTTAAATCAACTTTGTTGTACCTCTAGGTACAATACTGACTTTTATCGATTTTTCAAGACTCTCATAGCATGTAAACATGCTATCCACCACATGTATGTCATGACAAGTATTTTATAGAGTTAGGCTTGACATCTTCTCCCCCACTTGGATCAACCATATGCTCCTTCTTCATGACTGATTTCAACATCCTGCTAAATATTAATATTTAATATTATTTTATTAATAAAATATTATTCTATTCTAAAAATTTTATCTTGTCTCCTTGTTTTCCAAAGTGCCTTATTATACCTCAATTGACCTCCAAATCACCCTTTTATCTCTCAAATTCTCTTTCGATAAAATATTATTATTTTATTATTATTTACTAGCTTGCGAAATATTTTATCATAAATTATTCCTTTCATCTTTTATCACTTTTAAACATTTTAATTGACCTCAATTTGCATCCGATCAACTTTATTAATCACAATTTCAAAGTATGGGGCATTTCAATCTCCCCCACTTAAATAGAATTTGTCTTCGAATTCACGTCACTGTTATGTTATAAATCTCCTTCTATGATCCTATTCCTTTTTCCTTCTATAGGGACATTCAATTTATTTACCTTGTTCACCTTCAGTTCAATTAAATGTTTTATTTATGGCAATTCTCATCCTTTGAAGCCAGATCAGTAATACCTTTCACAATCATGATTTCTTATATCGAGTCGCCAAGCATACCTTTATCACCCTTATTAAATTTGAACCATAACTTCATCTCAATTATACCGATTTCGATTACATATCATACTTACTTATGTATACTTAATCATCATTTTATTAGTTTGCTCCATGCCAAATTTCTCAACCTTGATTCATTCATCTTATACTAGTCCATACCCTTTCTTTAATAGAGTTCCATTAAGAACTTAAACAATCCAAGGTTTACCTTCAAAGTCACTCATAACTTTAATGGTTCATTGCATGCCCATTAACACTTTAGCTCACTGACCTCTCTGGACATTATTTCAAAATCTCCCAATTACCGAGAACAATTATTCACTTTAGTTAGTAAAATTATCAATTTCATATATACATATGTACATGCATTTTCAAATGTTAACATCTCTCATTATGTATAGGGATCCATGTGTTCACATGCCTTGGACTACATTCCCCTTTATTCATCCACATCCCAATCCTGGTTTTAATATAATAATTCTTATAGTGCATGTCAACCTTCTTATTATACTTGCATACAACTTCATATCATTCATATATTTTCCAACCATATGCTTAAGTTTCCTGGTACTATATATCATTGCATCACAATGTTATCTCCATTGAATTATAATCTATTATGCGTGTATGCTTTATAATCCTATTGAATCCTCAAAGATTTATCCTAACTTGATCATTACATCTCATGCAATACCACAATTCCTAAGAGTCATCCTTTTTCCTTGATTATCCTTCATACCTCTACATTACCTTGTATCTTTCTTGCATTACAATATTGATTTGTCACTTAAGACTCAAACTCATTTGAATCATGTATGCCTCAAGCATTTTTGAATTCCAATTTCCATAATATATTAGGAAAGTTTTATTATTTGACTTCATTTTCAAGGTTAACTTCTATCATCCTTTATTCCACTCTTTCATATGAACATAACATCATTCTTCCTTAATCAATTTATAAATTGTACTTGAAATTGTAAAATTTAAAACTAGATTCTCCTCAAGTATATTTTTTTTATATTAATACTAATATCACTCTCAGCTTACAGCTTCCTTTTTATAATCATATAACTTAGTGCTTGCTTTAACGAGATCCAGAGTAAAACTTCTCTTGAGTATTTCCTTGGGAATATCTATCTTAAACTTATGTCTCACAACAGATGACTACTTAACTCGTGACTTAGCCATTTGACTCCTCAGCAAGTTTCAAAATCACACATCTTATACTCATCTCGTATAATTTATAATTCTTCCTCAAAGGTATTTAAGCATTCTTGAAACATCTAATCACTTATTTGCTCTTTCATACTCCAAGTATATCATTTCCATAAAGGCATGCACTTGCTCACCAAAATATCTACATGCATGCTCAACTACTCATGCTTCAACTTATCTCCAAAAGTTTCTATCATACCCCGTAATTTAGTTGTGTTGTCACTAATCCTTTCCTTTCAACAAGGTCAAAACAAGATTATTAAATTCTTGTAATGATACTCTATATAAGCTGATTTTCTATACCAGTGTCGTAATTCTTCATTCACACTTTTATCATTTAGTATCTTATCTCAAGGTAGCCATCTCAAGAAATTTTTTTTTATATGCTCATTTTTGTGCCATTCCCATCATACTCATGCATCATGGGCGTGAGATATTTAGAGCATTACAGCGCTGGACAGTCAGTGCTACGGTGCTGTGACTACCAAAAATTTCCTCATCAAAGCTATTTGTCTGCATTCAAAGTCATTACATCCATCATTCTCAACCAGTGGGTTTCCCTTCTAGACATATATCATGAGTTCCATAAATATAGGTACCTTCTATTTTCTTGTCATACATACTAAGCCAAGTTAATACTTTTAACTCATGTCATCTTTTGACTTTAATCATCATTCATAAAATTCCACCTCAAAACATCCTTTCCATTCGTTGTAATAAATTCATGATACATATACCACTACACACATAAGTTGCTTACTATCTACAACTTTCCTTAAATTTATTGTCATCTCTATCTAATTATCTCCCTTGTCTTGTACTCCAATAATTTTATTGACTTTTGAAATAATTAACTACGGAAACAGCTCAGCTTCCTCCTCACTTTATTCTCGCAATCCTTACTAAATCAAAATTTTATATTCCCCATATTCCATAATTTAACTTCATTGGGGTATATTTGTGCCCAATTATTATCTCATAGTATCATAGCATCACTGAGTAATCCTCTTCGTGCTTAAATTACAATCATCAACTTAATCACGTTACCCATTTCGAATGTCATTTATAACCTTAATGCTTCCTTCTATAACCTTCCATAATAATTATATCATCAATTTATCTCTGTTATACTAAAAGATTCCCATACATATCCAATTATTTAAACAGCTATTTTATATTCCGTTCGAGTCATACAAAATAAAAGCCACTCTTAACTCCTTTATACAAGTAACTACTACATTTTCCCTTAAACGACACTTGCCTAAATTTATGACAATACAACTTCAACTAAAGTATTAAACATCTTTAGGTTCCTCATTGTCCTGATCCGGGCATATCAATGGATCCTCTTCCTTCTGAGATTTTCTCCTTTTTTCTTCACTTCAGGCTTGTAGCATTCTCCTACGTTCCTCATCACTTATCGGTGCAGCATTTCTTCCATAACCGGGAGGAAAATGTCATACACCTGACACCTTTCTAAGGGGTTTACTTTCCACTGTTACTTTCTCCTTATTCTTTTCTAGTTGTCCCCTTACATTTCTCCCACAGCCTGGTGGAAAGTGTCAGACTACTGTCACTCTCTTCCTAGAATGAATATATCCCCTTGCAATTTCTTCCCTCGTCCATTCTCTAGGGTGCTCTCCAGGTTGTTCCGAAAGGAAATCTTGTTCAATTTTTGGTGTATTGGAGCTACTCTCACTTTCAAAATTCTCGTTACTTTCGAAGCTCCCCTTATTATGAACCCATTCTAATAAGTTCTTAGGAATTCTATTATCAGGAATTCGAGATGGACCACCTTTCAAATCACCTGGATCAGAGCACCATTTTCTTCTAGCCGTAGAATCTAGAGATCCCTCGCTAGCATTATGAAGGGTATCGAGTCTACTGCCTCTTCTAGACATAGTGTGTATGTCACCCGTGCACCTCACAACCTATACATGACCAAGTAGTAATTACTTAATCAATTTTGCATCGCAAGAGTAGGTAGGTTTCTATATGTGGATGTACGCGTTCTGTTCAACCTAACCTAACTTAACTTAACTTAACTTAACTTATCTTAACTTAACAAGACTTAGAGCCACACTAATAATGTAAATTTTAAAACAACTTTAAAACAACTTTAAACCAGCTTTAAACCAAAAAACTCTGATCTTTAAAACCAAAAGCTCTTATATCAACCGAATTGTCACGACCCAGAACTCCCCTCAAGCCCGTGACAACCGCCGCGGTGCCACGATGGGCACACATCTCCCGAAATGCCAACCGAAACCCCACAAGGCTTAATATCAGTTTCTCATTTCCCCCGATGAGTAACCGTTGCCAAATTTTATGTTCTAAAGGATTTTGAGCTATTTTCAACTTAAAACTGATAAAATAAAAATTTTTGTCTCACAGGGGTATTTTGGTCATTTTTCACTGAAAATTTCAAAACCAGTTAAAAAAGTAGTAAACAAGTACCAATCGCATAATTCACAATTAAAATAAGTTTAGGCATCTAAAACCTTTATTCAAAATGAAATTATAATTATTTGAATATAATAAGAAGATAAAACGAAATATTCAATAAAATATCTTATTCTCTTATAAACATAAATTTTAGAGTTATACGTAAATACTTTTTGTAACATAAAAACAAAATAAATTCATTCATACTGTAGCACAATAAACTATTAAATTTACCATATCAAGTGGGCCCACAATAACTAGAATTAAAGAAGCTGTAAACTTACAGTTTGGAAGACGCAGTCCAATGGAAATCCCCGATGGAACCAGCTATCTACAGACTACTTTGATCCTGAAATGGGTGGAAAGGAGGGTGGTGAGATTATAAAATCTCAGTGAGTAAACATGCTAAACTAACACTAAACACCAACATATATCAAAATCAAATCAATTCAATAATTTTCTCTCTCTAGACCCATATGACTAGTCATGAAAACATGCAATTTAATCATGGAAAATAAGGAGAAATGCTTGGGAATAAGAAAACTCAAGCTTAATAGAAAAAATCTTACCTTTTTCACTTAATTTTCTTGAAAATTCATACTTTTTCTTTGATTTTCTCTCTCTAGGGTTTGGTTTTTATTTTCTCTCTCTTCTTGCTAGTTTGGTTGACCATGGAGTGGAAGATGGGCTGGTTTTTGTGCCTTTTAAAAAGGAAAAATAATAAATTAATAAAGGCATGACACGTGGTGTCACGACCTGGAACTCGCATCGGGCCCGTGACGATCGCCGCGACATCTCGATAAGCACTCATTACCTCAAATGCTGATCGGAACCCCGCAAGGATTAGCATCAGCTTTCGCATCTCCCCGGTGAGCGACAGTGTCAAGCCCAACCTTATAAAATACTTTCCATGTCATTCATATGATTGACAATATGCTTGCATACTTGGAAAGCCCCGAAAGAAAAATCGTTAAAAAATGACAATGTACCAAATGGTACAATTAAGTTAATTTAAGCCTCGAACTAGATCAAATAGAGAATTTAAAATGAAATTAAGAATATTAAAGTCCCAAAACGGATTAATATGGTGATTTCGAGTTCGAAGATAAATTTGGAGTCAAACCGAAATTTTTACTGTCTAGGGGCAAAATGGTCATTTGCCACCTAGGGACACAATGGGAATTTTTAGAAAAGAATTTTTTTTTACCCCATTTGACTTATTGGAGTATAATTTGAGGGTTTGGCAATGAAAAAGTTTAATTCCAGTGATTTCTAGAATGTAGGGGTAAAATCGTAATTTTACCACCCGCGGATAAATTTGAGATTTTGAGAGAATTTAGATCAAATTTGACAAATTGGAGAATGGTATGAGTATAAGGGATGAAAAATATGTCTATGGGCAATTTTTCAGTTTTTGGGGCAAAAATGTAATTTTTGACTTTTACAAGGGCAAAAGTGTAAATTTTAAAAATTACTCCACGAAGACTTTGGATAAGTCTGAGAATTTCATCTAAGCTATGGATATGTGGGACAAGTGTATGGTGAAAATCTGGAAACAAATGGATGGCTAGAATTTAAGTAATTAATAAAACATTAAAAAAATGAATAAAATAATATTATATTATTTTAGCCTTTAAAAAGGTAAAAAATTCCAGAATTCTCATCTTCTTCAGCTGTCCAAACCAGGGGAGAAAGGGGGGAAAAAAACAAATAAGAACCCTACCTGAAAATTTGGGGAAAATCAAGAGAAATCAAGAAATCAAGCATTGAAAAGGTAAATTTCATTGATTTTCCTTGTGATTTTCACTACCCATGCATTTTTTTCTCATTTCCATGCAAAATTAGAAAGTGGGTATGGACACCCATGCTGGCCAAACCTGGGTGGATGAGTTTTGAGCTTGATTTTTGGTTGATTTTAATTGAATTAAGTGATTTTAGTTAAGTTATATTGAAATATAGCAAAAATAAGTTAGAGATATAATTTTCTCCCATTGAAACCCATTATGCCGAATTTTCTAAGGGAATATTGGCTGCTGATCTTGATGTTTATTTGAGGAATTATGATGAATAATGATGAATTATGAGCCTAGAAAAATAATGGAAATTTTCGGAGCAAAAATATAAATTTTTACCCACTAGGGGTATTTTCATAATTTACTATCGGGACTGATAATTTGCACCACACTGAGGGACATTAAGTCAATTGGGTGCAATTGACGTATAGAAACTGAAAAAAATTAATTTGGAGTTTAAACGGACGCGTATATCTATTTATCGGGTAAAATATCGAAATAGGCTAACACCGCATTTAGGCAAAAATTTAGACATTTTTGCATTCCATATCAAGCATTAATAGTCTAAATTAGTTTAATTTCAATTTAGTACCAATGTGGTGAATTTCTCGATTTTGTACTATGTCAAGGTGGTGAGTCCTCCGATAAAGGCAAGGGAATTGCACCCGAAGACCAATAGTCTGAGTATTTCAAAAATCCCCACTCTCGACACGGTGAGTAACCTTACCATCATTTTAATTATCTAAAGTATGTTTTTATTCGGTTATGGTAAATTTTTATGTTTTGTAAACAAAATGAGTTTAAAAGAAAATATTTTATAAATTGTCTTGAAATGAAATAACGATTTTGAAAATAGAGTAATTGGAGACCATTGATATGTTGTAAATTTAAAATTGAATTAATGGCTTATGTTATTGTATTGGCATGACTGGCTGTTCTGTGTTTTTATGAATTGTATGAATTACTTTATTTTACCCTTGCAGGCTGGGTAGTAATATATTAGCCCTGTCATGCTGTCAAAATTTTATTGTATGGTGGGTTTGACCTGCTGTAGTGGGCTGGGTTCTGTGGACTAGCCTATTAGAGGGGCACGAAATCCTGTTATATTTTTATCTCGGTTGGACAGGCGAGTAGGGTAACTCCCGAGGTATAACTTTAAAGTTCACTTCACGCCAAACCACCACGTGAAGGGGAACTCGGCCAACGCCAAGGAACGGCTATGTTTTCAAAATAAAAACATGACTTTCTAATAGCCTTGGCGGACTCAGTTGGGATAGCCCTCGGCCAAGGTATCTCAATAACTAAGTATGATAATAATTTTTGGCATGAGCCAAGCTTTTTAAGAAATTCATAAGCCATACTGATTACTTGCTTTAAATAAATTGATTTCATTTGGTTGAAATAAGTTGAAAGATGATAAATTACAGTTTGATGAAATGTTTTAATAGTCTCTTTTTACTCGACTTTAGATATTTTAAGTGATGTTTGTTTACTCACTGGGATTTTATAATCTTACCACTCTCATTTCCACCCATTTCAGGCTTAGAATAGATTGTAGATAACTGATATCGATGAGGATTACAGTTGAACTTGCCACATCCAAAAACTATAGGTTCATTTCTTTTGATACTTTTGGTCATTCGTGGGCCCACGTGTCACTGTAAATTAAATTCTATACTTTGGTTATCTATATTACGGTATGTAAGAATTTATTTTGCTTTTACGCTATAAAAATTATTTATGCAGTGTTCTTAAAATATCGTTTTATGCGAAAATTGAATATTTTATTTGATATTTTTATTTTATTATGACAGTCATAATTCCATTTTAAACGACTGTTTTAGACATCCAAAATTATTTTTGATTATGAAATATGTGTTTTCCACTTACATACTATATTTTTAGATGATTTTGAGATTTTTGAGATAAATGACCAAAATACCCCTGTGAGACGAAAATTATTATTTTATTTGTTTAAGTTGGAAACAGTTTAAAATGTTTTAGAATGTTGTATTTGGAAACAGTTACCCACAGGGGAAATAAGAAGCTGATATTAAAGCTTTGCGGGGTTTCGGTTGACATTTCGGGTAATGAATGTCGATCGAGACGTCACGGCAGTTGTCACGGGCTCGATGGGAGTTTCGAGTCATGACAATTAAGTTGGTATCAGAGCTGTTGGTTTTAAAGATTAGAGTTTTAGGGTTTAAAGTTATTTTAAAGTTGTTTTAAAAATTTACAGTATCAGTGTGGCTCCGAGTTAAGTTAGGTTAGGTTGAATAAAATACATTCATAATCATATAAAGCCTGAAGTTGCCTAGACTTACTTTGTTCCCTTTTATAGATTATTATGTCTCCTCGACGTGAACAACCACCTCTCACTAGATCAGTTGGGAGGGGAAGAGGTCGTTTCCAACGTCATCAGTTAGGTGCAATTGATGAGGAATCGACTACATCCACCATTCGGGCAGCACCTGCTGCTGAACAGACCGAGACTCCTCCACATCCTCCACCTCCTCTGCCACTTACTAGTATTCTTGCTATGCCTCTTGAGGCAGTTCAGGCATTAGCAGCCTTCTTTACTACTATTGTTGGCCAGGCTCAGGCTGGTCATGTT
>NW_017234862.1:21434-22832 GCF_000208745.1 Theobroma cacao | reverse complement strand
TTCCCCGAGCCTAAAATGTGAGGAAATGAGGGTGGTGAGATTATAAAATCCCAGCGAGTAAACAATTACCATCAAAAGAATCTAAAGCCGAGTAGATGGAGATAATATAAAAACGTTATATCTCAATAATGTTCATAACACAAAATTCGTTTCAATCTATACCAAACAATTTCTTTTCATCAAAATTTTCTTGGCTTATGAGTTTCTTAAACTTGGCCCATGCCAGAATCATTCTCGCGGGTACCTTCGTCAAGGTATCCCACTGAGACAGCCAAGGTTGTTCAATGACCCATACCCATAAACATGTTTTCACATCTAACACACAGCCGTTCCTTGACGTTGGCTGAGTCTCACTCTCACGTGGTGGCCCGAACGTGAGGTGCACTCAAATCATACCTTAGGAGATACTTCACCCAACATCTCCCCTTGGAGGTATGTATATAATTGGGTTACCGTGCCCCTCTCATAGGCAGTCCACGGAAACCCCCACCACTGCAGTGACCGTTTAATATACCACCAGACCCATAAAAATTTCAGTAGCATAATATGGCGAATAAAATGTAATTCAGTCTATCGAGACCAATCCAAAACTGTTCATATATTTCATGCCAATCCCAAAAATTTAGCCATCATGCTATCATAGTGTCATAAGCTCCAATTTCAATAACATATAAAATCATAAATTTCAACACAGTCTCCATATACTCAATTTTCCCAAAACAATATTTGATTTTAAAATCAGTATAAATCTCATTTTTATTAAAAACATTTTAATTGGAAAACATAATACTTTATAATTTAACTCACCATTCAATAAAAGCATCAAACAAGTATAATTACTCTAGATATTTAAGACGATAAATTGTCCACTCATAGTTCTAGGAGTCGATGTACTCCTAATCCCAGTCTTCAAGCACAATCTCTGTACTTTTACCAGTGTAATTTGCTCACCACCTATCCACAATGTACAATACATAATTCACCACATTAATGCTTGACCATTATAAAATCAATTCAGGCTCGGTATATATGCATGATATGACATGCAACTTATTCGACTACTGCTTAAATGAGGTGCTGACCTAATTCAGCCTATTACCCGATTAAATCGATATACGCGTCCGTTTAAACTCCAAATTAATTTTTTTCAGTTTCTATACCTCAATTGCACCCAAATTGACTTAATGTCCCTCAGTGTGGTGCAAATTATCAATCTCGATAGCAAATTACGAAAATATCCCTACTGGGTAAAAATCGTATTTTTGCTCTGAAAATTTCCATTATTTTTCTAAGCTCATAATTCATCATTTCTTAACCAATTCTCCTAGAATAAAAATCAAACTCATCCTCACTCATACATGGTAAATTCGGCCATTAATGGTTGTGGGAGAAAATAAA
>NW_017234862.1:0-20351 GCF_000208745.1 Theobroma cacao | reverse complement strand
ATTAATAAAATATTATTTTATTCTAAAAATTTTATCTTGTCTCCTTGGTACCCAAAATACCTTATTATGCCTCACTTGACTTCCAAATCACCTTTTATCTCACAAATTCTCCTCCGATAAAATTATTATTATTTTCTCACTTGCAAAATATTTTATCATAAACTACTCCTTAAGTCTTTTATCACTTCTAAACATTTTAATTAACCTCAATTTGCATTCGATCAACTTTATTTATCACCATATCAAAGTATGGGGTATTTCACATCCAATTTAGTTCCAAATTGCTCCATTTCTTTTTTAATACCTCAATTCACCAAACATTATTCAAATAACACAAATTTCAGCATCAAAACCCTCCCATTTCTTCATGGAAAAATTCAGCCATTATAGTGCACTAACACTGTGATTTTTTCTACTTAATTTTTCTCACCATTATTCATCATTTTCTAAGCCATTTCTCTTGAAATAATAATAATCCATCACCCACACACATCAAGGAAGATTCGGCCAATGAAGACTCATGGGGAAAATGGATTCTTTTCTTATTGTTTTTCTTCTAAATATGCTAAACTAACTAAAAACACTAACATATCTTAAAATCAAATCAATCCAACATCTTTCTCTCTCCATACCCATTTTGACCAGCCATGAATTCATCATGAAAACATGTAATTTAACCATGGAAAATAAGGAGAAATGCTTAAGGAAAATAGGTTTCAAGTTTAAATTGAAAAATCCTACCTTTTTCACTTGTTTTCCTTGATTTTCCACACTTTTTCTCTTGAAATTCTCCACCTAGGGTTTGTTCTTCTTTTGTTTCCTTCTTTTCCTTGCTTGGCCGAATATTTGGAGAGATAATAGGTCGATTTATGCTGATTTTTAAGCTAAATAATAAAATATTCTAGGCTTGACACTTGTCATCACATTATTAGTCCATTTATAATTTCTTAACTATTAAGCTTTCTCTCTCCTCCACACATTATTCAAGGGTCAAAAAGGATGATGGGTGAAGACCTTGTGCTGAAAAAATGCTCTGGGGTGCAAAATTACCGATTTGCCCTCGGGGTGACAAAATTACCATTTCACCCTTGTACTCCAATTTATACCGAAATTAAAATTTTCACTTCTAAACCTCAAATCATACTTCAATACTCAAATCATACTCCAATAAGTCAAATGGGGCCAAAAAGTCTTTTCTAAAAATTTTCATTTTGTCCCCAAGTGGCAAATGACCATTTTGCCCCTAGATAGTGAAAATTCCGGTTTGACTCCAAATTGATCCTGAAACTCCGAATTACAATTTTGAGTCATCCCTGGACTGTGAAGCTCTTAATTTCACCTTAAAATTCCTATTTGATTTAGTTCGAGGCTTAAATCAACTTTGCTGTACCTCTAGGTACAATACCTACTTTTGTAAATTTTTCAGGACTCTCCTAGTATGCAATCATGCTATCATCACATATATGTCATGACAAGTATTTTATAAGGTCAGACTTTATAAATGGACTAAAACCAATACACAGAGATTTATAAATTAACCTTTGAAAGACTTGATTGACTTAGAGGAATACAAATTTTTTGAGTTGTGACAATGAGGACATACATGTCCATAGACCTTATCGTCTTTGGCAATGGATGGACAAAGATAAGCTCTGTTAAATGTATTGGTCAAGATTTCTGCTAATGACTTGGGAATTGGGTTAATTAACCCCGGTCCTTACGCTCTTTATATATTACAAATGATGATTAAAGTTTCAACCCTAAACAAACATGCTAACATGAGTTCACTAAAGTTGAGGAGAAAAATCTTTGGATCCATGCTAACAAATCTCCATCAGCTTCAGAGTAAAACCTTCAAAATTATTAATCATCTCCAACCCCGGAGTATAGAAAGTAAGTGATATATCAACACTGTAGGAATATGTAACTCATTCTATAAGTTTAAGAATACGCTTTCAAGAGACTAACTTCATTGCCCTGTATTTTAGAAAGGCTTTAGGGTTTTTTTTTTCTGTTATTATTTTTTTATTGTGGATGAATGCAGATCCGAACCTAACTCATTGAGTAGGGTGAAACAGACACCAATTATTAAGTTAGAAAAACTTTAGCTGACTTAAGAATCATTTAATCAAAATTCTAAACAAAATCTAGCCCTAGAATCAAGTTAAAGTAGCAATCTTGTCAATCGTATTAAGTAGAGCAATTGGTACGGGGTATATAGTTGCCAAAATCAAACTTATATTTCCAGCAAACTACATAAAGTTCTGCTTTGAATAGGGTCCGAAGAAATGCAAAGAAATTATTATTGAAAGGCATAAAGAGTAAGATAACTCCAAAATTTGGACAGCCAATCTCTAGATTTCCATGTTTCAACTATCATTATTTGTTTGACTTGGCAGCCTATAAGTATACATCTTTCTATTATCATAATAGAGATCTTCTATGGCAATTTCCTACCCCCTTCTCTATCCCAACTTCTAGAGAGCATAATGTTCCTTCTCATTAATAATGGTGTTAGGACTTATTTGGTTTCAACATAACACCTAAAAAGAGAATATATTCTTTCTTATTCTATTTCACTATTGAAACTTTTTTTTTATTCAAGATTTTTCTAATTGATATGTTTAAAATAAATTTAGAATGTGGCAGATGAAAAAATTAAAATTTTTATATTAGGAATGAAAATCAAACATCATGAAAGGTCAAAGATGCTAATGATGCAAATTACTCCAGTTCTCATTTTTTAAAAAATTTCCAAGATTAAGGCCTCAAGTCTAGTACTCCTTTCTTTCATCAAGGGTTTTCCCACTAAGTTTTTAATGAGACAACATTTCAAAAGCATATTCTTGAAAAGAATTATATACTCTTTTTCTTTCATTCGAATTTTTTTCCATGTGGTTTTTTGCTAGTAAGGTTTTAACAAAGTATAGTTTTAATATAATGGATATTCAAAGGGAGTGTTATGAATATAAGTGCAAATATCCATTTTGTTATGTATATCTAGATTTGAATTTAGATTATATTGGATTAAGATTAAAATTTAATCCATCCAGCTAATCTCTTATTATTATTTTTATTTTCTAAATTTTATTTAGATAAGGGGTCATCAGTCTATAAATAGGTCTCTAACTTCATTTGTACATACACACTTGAATATGATCTTCTTACTCTCTCTAAATACTTCCTTTATAGTTATTTTCTTTCTTTTATAGTTGTTCTTTTAGTTTATATTTCATAACATATATTAATATTTAAATACCACATGGAAAGACAAAAAAATTTTGCTTCTACAATTTAAGATTTTATTAAAAATGTCAAAACCTAAACTACTCTTCCTCTCCAAAAATTAAGTTCTACTCTTGAGACCCATGTAGAACACCATCATCTCCCACAAATAAGCAACAAATCTCCCATAAAACAGCAACAAATTACTAACCAAACTAGCAGCAATCAGCAACAGATATGGAAGTAGATCAGCAGCAAGAATAGTAGCATGTGTTGCAATATTCTTGTAAAGAGACGTTGCACCAATTTTGTGTATAAATCATGTAATCTCTCTTTATTGTTAGACAAAGTTTCCTTATATAATATAGTTTGTAACCTATTTAAAGAGAGGAGAACCAACTAAGTTCTCAAGCAGAAAAAATATAGAAACTTATACGTTTGTTTTTCTCTTCCTCTCTTGTCTACTATCTCTCTCAACTTCTTTCTGTCCCTCTTTTTTTCTTAAAGTTTCTTCAACCCGCAGTAACGCTTCATCTTCTTGGTCCTTAATTGCATTTTTCACTCTCTTAAAATAATTCATCTAGATTTCAATTGTAAGTAATTTTCAACTTAAATTAAGTTTTTAAAAACTTAATATCTAAATAGTTTTTGATTAAATTGATAGTTTGAGTTCATAATTATAAAGCACAGACTAGTAATCGAATGAGTGATGAGTGGGTGAATGATTGCTTGGTGATATATATTGAAAAGGATGTATTTGATAGTGTTTCTACTTAATGCTATTTTGCACCGTTTTCAAAATATAAAAAATCGTCATGGCTAATTATAGTAATCTTAGACATTTTTACTTTGAACTATTAAATAACTATACTAAATTTATATTTTCTTTATTTTAATGTTAAAACTTCTAGTTTATGAATTTTAGCATATTTATATATTTTTAATTATTATTATTATTTTAGTTATGACACCACTCAAAAAAATTTCTAGATCCGCCCTTCATTTACATCTTTTACCCAAACCTTTAAAATTATCAAATTCAAAAAAATAAAATAAAAGAAATAAATATCTCTCAATTCAATTCTCTCTTTCCTCAATTATTAGTAGAGCAATTAGTAATTGATAATGCAGGAAATTTTAGTTTACCAATTAATCTAAGAATAAAATTTAGTTGAAATTGTAGCATTCTATTTTAATTTCAATTGTGGCCACTACAACATTTTAGACTTGTGGATGCAGAAAAATATACAACCACAGGTTAAAAATTTGTTGCCTAAAGTTAAGGCTGCACTTAGAAAAAGTGTAACCATTGCCAATGTATAAAAAAGTTTAACTGCATTTTTATGAGATTTTGTAGCAAAATTAATATGCAGCCATATAATATATATAAAATCAGAATACCTCTCTAGAATTCCTTATATTGATGGTCGATAATGCACCTTTTCATATAGAATAATATAGCTAATTACAATCTGTGTGATGAAGACCATATCACCCAATAAAGGTAATGGCCTACAATCTAGCTAGGAATTATGCTATAGTCTAGCCATGAATTATGCACAAAATAGAAGTCAATGATTCTGTACATATAAAAAGGAGTGATTCTATACATATGGAAAGAAGATATCATCAAGATCGTCAATATTTCCCCTCAAGTTGGAGCATGAAGATTTGAGATGCCCAACTTGGCAGCAAATTCAAGAAAACGATCCAATCCTAGAGCTTTTGCGAATATATCAGCCAACTGGTATGTAGTGAAAATGTGATGAGGAATTAATACCTTCGATTGAATGTGATGCCAAGCGAAGTGGCAGTCTATGTTATTGTGCTTCTTTCGTTCTTGAAAAACTAGATTTAAGGCAATATGGATTACAGCTTGGTTATCACAAAATAACAAAAAGGAGTGGAACACATGACACCAAAGTCACGAAGAAGTTGAATCAACCAAATTATCTCACTAGTGACTGTAGCCATAGCTTTGTACTTTGCTTTTGCTGAAAAGCGAGAAATAACTGTTTGTTTCTTTTCCTTCTAAGAAATAGAGGAAGACCCAAGAAACATAATATACCCAAAAGTAGATTGTTGGGTGAGAGGGCATCCTACCCAATCAGCATCGCAATACGCACGAAGTGTGAGTGAATTGTCAAATGGAAGAAAAATACCCTAGCCCGGTGCATTTTTCAAATAGTGGAGTACTCGATAAGAAGCCTCTAACTGTGGCTATCTTGGATCACGTATAAACTGACTTAATATATGCATAGTGTAACTAATATCAAGTCGTGTAATGGTAAGATAAAGTAATTAGCCCACAAGATGCCAATATTGTCCTAGATCTTCACAAGGCTGGCCAGATCCTGCAATTAGTTGGTGTTGCTACTCCATGGGAAATGCATCAGGTTTACTACCCATCATGCCATTTTTTGCTAAAATATCTAGCACATACTTGCGTTAACATAAGGCAATGCCAGTAGGTGATCGTGTAACCTCAATGCCAAGAAAATATTTTAATTTGCCAAGATCCTTGATGTGGAATTTATCATCCAAGTGTCGTTTCAAGAAACTGATTCGAGTCGAATTCGTGCTCGTGCTGATGACATCGTCCATATAAATCAAAACAGCAACAAGGGATTTACCATGACATGATGTAAACAACGAATGGTCAGCACGTGATTGTTGGTAACCAATGGATATGTGAGAGAAAGTAAATTTTTGATATCAATTTCGCAATGCTTGAGGAAGTCCATAAAGAGATTTCTATAATCGATGGACACGATGCTCCCCCTTATGTGCAAAACCCTACGAAATCTTCATGTAGACTTCTTCGTCCAAGTCACCATGAAGGAATGCATTGTTTACATCCAATTAGTGTAACTCCCAATTACGAGCAGCAGCGACAGCTAGTAGACACCGAATAATAACTAACTTGCCAACCGGTGCGAAAGTCTCATGAAAGTCTATCCCTTCAACCTGAGTGAAACCTCTGGCCACTAGTCGTGCTTTATAATGCTCCACACTACCATCCAGATTGTACTTGACTTTATAAACCCATTTTGAATCAATGGCATGTTTACCTTCTACCAGAGTGGTGAGTACCCACGTTTTATTTTCCTCTAATGTCGAAATTTCTTTGGCCATAACGTCCTTCCAGTGATCATGCTTGACTGCCTGAAAGAAGGTTTTTGGCTCATCCGTAATGGAGATGGTCGTTAGGAAGGCATTATGAGCATCAAAAAATCGAGCATATGTGATATACTTAGATAAAGGAAATATCGTTGAGTTAGCTGATGGTGGAGTGGGCTGTGATGGAGCGAGAGAGTGGAAGCACAAAATTGCAATCTGCCAATGTGCTTGAAATTTTCTAGTGCGTTTAGTCGGAAGAAAAGGTGAAATTCTTAGGCATTGAGTAATTGAAGGTACCATTGGTTCAATGGCTGCAACATCATGAGTGGTAGAAGGAGTCCCATGTAACCGATCATGGCCCAAAGAAGATTTATGACCCAAAACTTCATCATGAACAATTGCGTGATCATCGGTAAACTATGTATTATCAAGACTTAACTCATCTATGACCCGTGAGTCCATACGCCCAATGTGAGGCTGTTTTGTGTGATCAAATAGAATATACTCATGATTGTTGCCTATTTAGGAGGTATGTCCATTAAGACTTATTGTATCTCTTATAGAATTTTCATACCAAAGAGATTGAGAATTTGCTGGTAAATCGCCAATATTTTGTTGAATTCCTTCTACTACAAAAGGGAAATAATTTTCATAGAAAGTAACATCTTGAGAAGAATAAATGTACTTATCTTTGAGATCAAAGATACGATATCCATTTTGACCATTAGGAAAACTGACGAACACGCCAGGTCAGAATCGTGTGGCAAATTTGTCTCCAAGCCTAGTGTTTGCATGCTTGTAACACAAGCAACCAAAGCTCCTCAAGTGTTCATAAGTTGGAGCTTTTCCAATCAATAATTTATATGTTGTTTTGTTGCGTAAAACAAAAAGAGGCATTTGATTAATTAAGTAGGCCACTGTCAAGATCGAATGGGCAGATTAACATGCAATCGTAGCGCCCTAGCAACCTCCAATATATGTCGATGCTTACGTTCCACCACTCTATTTTGTTGTGGAGTGTCAGTGCAACTATATTGACATTCCATCCCATTTTCATTATAATAAGCCAATAAGTCCTCATGGTTGAATTTGAGACCATTGTCAGTTCACAGAATCTTAACTGCCAAATTAAACTGATTCCTTACCCAATGGAAAAAATGAAATAAATATTTTCTTATTTCAGACTTGAATTTCATGAGATAAACCCAAGTGACTCGACTATAATCATCTACAATTGTGAGAAAATAATGTGCTCCTGAATAAGATTGAGTGCAATATGGACCCCAAATATCACAATGAATCAATTTGAAAATGTAATTAGTTTTATTTGTGTGAGTAGGAAAATGTAACCATTTCTGTTTCGCTTTGCAGCATGTATCACAAAATAAATGTTTCTGAGTATCAAAGTAACAAGATAAGTTTGGAATCACAGAGAATTGATGAGCTGCTAGATGTCCCAATCGACGATGCCATAAACTCGCGTTCCATTGCCTATTTGCCATCAGTGCCATGCGCCCTCTCATGAATTCCAAGAAATAATAGCCTTTTCTCGCTTTACCCACTCCAATCAGTTTCCTTGAACATAAGTCCTGCATCACACAAAAATCAGGCTAAAATATCAGTGTACAATTCAAGTCCTTTGTTAGTTGTGTCACTGATATCAAATTATAACAAAACTCTAGTATGCCAAGGACATTATTCAGAACCAAACGTTGGCCAAAGATCACTTGCCCTAAGGCCCGCACATCAATTATCTCTCCACTAAGAATCTCAATTAGAGGTATGTTAGGATTCTTTACCACATTGGATAGTATCTCAATCTGACAAGTGATATGATTGGTGGCCCTTGTAACGATGACCCAAGGTACTGTAAATGCAGTCTTACAAGAAAAATTATCATTTAGGAGTTTGTTGCCACCATATTTGCCGAAGGAGTCTTTTGGGTTTGTGTCTCTAATAAAACCATCAGCTGTTGCTGTTGTGTACTTGACAGGCCTAGAATTAAAGGAGATCTAGTTTTGACATTTGCTGCAAAAGATCTACCCATGTGTGTCTCTATGTGTGATGATGATGCACCATTGTCGCAACTTGCTCTTTGTCCGCGTCCTTGATTTCCAACGCGATTTTGTGGTTTACGCCACTAGGAAGGATACCCATTTAGCGCATAACATTGTTCACATATGTGGGTCGTCTTGTGGCAATGGGTGCAACTCAAATTCCCATCATCGTTGCTTCCACTGTTCCCACCAATGCGTGTCTCCTGAGTCCTTTCACTGATCTGATTAGCAACCCTCATCTGTCCACCTCCGATGTTCTTTGCCATCAGCACTGTTGCCTCAACGATCGATGTCCTAGCAGTGATGACTAACCTTTGTTTTTCCTCCTATGCAGCAACGGTGTATGCTCGACCAATGGATTGTAGTGGTTCGATGCTTAGTATCTGTGACCAAACGGTGGAGAAGCTGTCATCAAGACCCATTAAAAAATCATATAGCTTTTCTTTTTCCCTCATGATCTGAACCTTCTTGGTTGCACCACAAGTACAACCGCAAGTGTACATAGGAATTGGGCTAAAGGATTGTAACTCATCCCAAACGTCTTTCAATTTTCCATAATATGAAGAAATTAAGGTCTTCTCTTGCTGAAGGAGAGCAATGGCATGTTTCAACACATAAACTCTAGAAGCAATCCCTTAAGTGAAGCATTCTTCCAAGTCTGATCAAACTTCACTTGTGGTGTCGGCATGGGCAGCGCTTCCTTGGATCTCTTTAGCCAGTGTATTCGTCAACCATGACAACACTATTGCGTTGCATCGCGTCCATGGCTGGAAATCTCCAAAGTTAACATCTGATTTCTTTATGCTTCAGTCCACGAATCCTACTTTGTTCTTGGACTGTAATGCATTTAGAAAACTGCACCTTTAGGTGACCTAATTTTCGCCATTCTCACCAAGAGAATGTGTTACGAAAACCAAACTTGGGTGATTAGAGGGATACAGATGATATGGTGAATTTGTATCGGCTGTAATGGTTTGGGATGTGTTTGCAACCGTTAGCAAATCCCCACTAGCTTTATCTACTGTATCTCTAGACATGCCTGCAAATAAGATTTAAAAGAGACCTGCTCTGATACCATATAAAATCAGAATACCTCTCTAAAATTCCTTGTGTTGATAGTCGGTGATGCACCTTTTTATATAGAATATTATAGCTAATTACAATATATGTAATGAAGACCATATCACTTAATGAAGGTAATGACTTACAATCTAGCTAGGACTTATGCTATAGTCTAGCCACGAATTATGCACAACATGGAAGTCAATGATTCTATACATATGGAAAGGAGATATCATCAAGATCGTCAATAAATATATGGTGGCAACGAAGTCTGGCCTTTGTAGAGGTTTGTTTGGTGCTTGTGGGCACCAAGAAAGATGGTGTCTAGGGCATCTACTTGATGGTAGTCTTTTGTTCCCCTTTTCTTTATGAAATGCATCCAACTTTCAAATATATATATATAGCTACAATCCAAAAATTTATGGCAACATTTAAAATATGCACTTCAAATATATAATAACAACACATTTTAAATTCTAATATGCTACAAAAATGTCCAAATTTTACAAATTTTACAGCAACCTATAAAGTAAATTATACAAATTTTGCAAAATTTACAGCAAATATTGATCATCAAAGCAATTTTTTTTGTTAAGTCATTCATGCATTTTCATGAATAGAATGTAAAATAAAAACTACTGGATAACGAGCTAGCAGGAAAGGCTCATGTAACCAATTTAATTACATTGAAACAAAAACCCAAATAACACCCCATCATAATAGAATCATAACCAAAATCAAAACAAAGAGCCAACAGACAACAATCATAACAGCAAGTTCTTTCTATTTGCATAACCAGAATCAAAGCCAAGCAATGAATAAAGTGCTGCGTCTCATTCCTTGTTTCGCAAATTGATAAGCACAATAGTTGCTTTCATAGGGGACATGTTTGAATGTTACATGTCCTCACATATAATTCATTAACAGTAGTAGAATTTACGCACTGATAGTACATCATATATAAGCAAAACCCCAACTATATTCATCCTTAACCTTAACTATACATTTTGTCAAACAACAAAAATGAACCATAAAGAAACAAAAAAAAAAATTTAGCTTTCTTGTAGTTAATCATATTAAAAATTTTCAATTTTGTGTAAACACCCCAAAACCTGTTCGGCTGAACTTGATTCGGATTTTCCAATATATATAAATTTATGTAATCTTGTCTCAGAAAAAATTTGAGTATAAAATCGAAAACAATTGGTGAGAAGTTAAGTAGGAGAAAAAAGTTGAAGTAAGAGCAAAGAGTTACAAGAGTGAAAAAGAGAGACCTGAACCGTAAACTATTTTTCAGGAAAATATTGCTAAGTTAAAGGACGGAGGCACTTTTAATTTAGTTCAAGTGATTACATTTTAAATAGTGCAGCCAAATGAAAATATATTAAATGTTATGTAAGGAATTAGTTGTATTAAAATAATTGCAGCTAAAATTTTGCACTAAAAGATAAAAAATGTTGCAGTCGGTGTTGAAGATTCAATTACTCAAAGACTTGTTACGGCATAGAATAGAAGACTTGTTGGCCTCAAAGGTCTTGAGCAAGGATCACATTTTCTTTTCAGAAATCTGAATTGAAAGAAGAAAGAGGAAAAGTTAGAAAGGACTGTTCAGAGAAATTGAGAGTAGACCTTCCACCATCTTTTCTACAATCTTGGGGTTGAATGAGCAGAGCATTCCTTGATTGTTTATCAGCAATTGAGGACTTGTCGTTTTTCCCTTTTTATTTTCTAACTTGTAATTGGAAAATGCTCGAGTATTCCTACGTTGTTAGAAAGTTAGAAAGGCATCCTATAATGCAGCACTTGAACCACTTACCTCTGCCTTATACCTTACAGCAACAAATTTAGCTTGCTTTTGGGACTGGAATTAATGTTAAGAATTTCCAATATGAATGCTAAGAATTTCTGAGCCACAAGTTGATCAATAATTATGTCTGTTAGTGATATATGGTTAGAGACCAATAAAATTTCCCTTGACCATGCAATAAAAAGAAAAGGACTTTATTTTTTGTTAGAAAGGGAGGAAAAGATAATAAGCAGAGGGAAAAAAAAGAGGAAAACATTTGAAACAATTTATTTTTGGTACAAAATAAAGAAGCACAATTGCAAGAATAAGGATTCAAACCATGTTCTTCAACTACTGAGCCAAACTTAAATTGTTATTAAATATAACTTTTAATTGTACATATAATATTATAATACAATATACAAGAATTGTCATATAAACTAGTTGTGGAATTTTTAAATTTTAGGGATGAGATTAAAAGGTTTTTACATGTCCCTATAGGTTATGTAATAATTAACTAGACATGTGATAGTAGTCTAACTCCACTTGTAATGTTTACAAAGCCCATCAATTGTGTATAGAACAATAGTCCATGTATGTATTGGTCTCTTTAAATTTTATATCTCAAATTTTAAAATTATAAATTTGTCATTAACTATGAAACTAATTTTAATATTTATGACTTTATACATAAAAAAAAGAGTTATGACACGTTAACTGAAAATTCCAAAGATATCAAAAGGATTTTGTTTTATGTAATTTTTTTTGTATGATTCACAAATCTAGACAATCAATCTATACTTGAATAGAGTAAATTTTTTTGTTTCTGCTATCAAATCATATATTAAAAATCAAGTATACTTTTTAATTTTCAATTCCTATTATAATAGATCCTAGATTAATATTTTTTGAAAATTATGCAATTTTATTACTCATTACCAAAGTAAATTAACTTTGGATTTTGTAATTACAATAAAATGAAAATAACAACAAAATAACCCCACCTATGCACTTAATCAGGACTTTAGGAATGTTTGGGTGCTATACATGCCAATAAAGTATATGCCAAAAATGTAACATGTATTTAATGGTAAATGTTGAATATATATATATATATATATATATATCAAAGAATTAGTCTTTGGACCTTACATGCCAATAAAGTCTATGTATATGCTGAAAATGTGATGTGTATGTAAGGGTGAATGTTGAATATATATATCAAGCAGTTAGCCTCTAGACCTTACATGCCAAATAAACTATATGTATATGTCGAAAATGTGACATATATTTAATGGTGTATGTTGAATATATATCAAACAGCTAGCCTCTGGACTTTACATGCCAATAAAGTCTATGTATATGTTGAAAATGTGACGTGTACTTAATGGTGAATGTTGAATATATAACAAACAATTAGCCTTTGAACCTTACATGCCAACAAAGTTTATGTATATGCCAAAAATGTGACATGTATTAAAGGATGAATATTGAATATATATCAAATAGTTAGTCTCTGACCTTATCTAAATTGCCATTAAAGTCATTTTGTTGATTGAGAAATCTGTACTAAATTAATTACAATACGTCTTGCTACACTTCAATTATCTGACATACATATTAACGTGGAAAAGTTGAGTAGTTTTGCAAATATATTATCTGTACTAAATATATGTTCCTTCCGAATCTCTACATAGTTTTGCAAGGTCTTAACAATGATAAAGTAGTTTTAATTATATTCAGGTGGTGCTGTACTGTGGTAAGGGCCAAGCCCTTTCTCAATCACACTTTCCCTGCCTTTGTATTAACAATGATATAGTGTTTTACAAGGTTAATTAAAGGCATTAAACAAAGAAGTAAAAGTCGGAGTCTGATTCAACTGAGACTTTGATTTCTCCACCTTTTACGTCCAGACAAGAATTGTCATTGGTAACATCAAAATGATATATTAGGCTTAAGAAATGTTGCCAATAAGTTGCTGGTTGTACCATCTGTTTGCATCCCAGAAGTTCTGAGCAGTCCATTTGCTTCTTTGCCGGACCCAACTCTATCCCTCTCACTCTATTTGCAAAGTTCAGAGAGCATAGGGTCTCACCAAGGTCATTCTCCTGACGACTGCTTTGTACAAACATGAGTGTCTTTGAATCTCCCCCTAACAAACTTAAACCTAATTATCAGGCTTTTTACTTCTATCTCTGTGGAAATCCTATGAAAGAAATAACAGAAGTTTGACCATGAAAGTAAAAAATAAAGGAAATTTAAACTTGACTTGTTTTTATCATTTATGTCAGAATAATTTCCTTGTTAGGGGGTATAAAGATAAAAATGTACCTAGAGAGTCTTGAAGCAAGCGTGTAAGCTTTGAATTCCTGCATGATTAAAGTACAGTTAAGTTTAAAACCTATGAGACACTACTGATTTCTATGTTCTTACTAATTTAGAAGTACTCATCTCTGTATTTTTATAACTTGAAAGGAATGTGAGGGCTTTTAGTAGCAAGAGCAGATACGACATCTGTTAATATTTTGAGTTTCCTTGAGCCTTTCTCCATGCACTTCTGTTTTTGCTACTCGTTCACTTCCAGCTGGGTCCACCAATCATAGCTTGCTCTTTGTGCATTCCCCATTCAACAATGTATGCTGCATCAAGAGTGACCCACAAGCTGGCATTTATTTGTGTTTAAACACATTTTGTGCGACGAGTACTGAATTTAAAATCAACTGTGACAGACAGACCAGTGGGATCTACTGCTATGCTCATTGGCATTGGTTGAGCCAACAGCCTTTGCATCACTGCCAGTCTGGAGGACTTCCCAGACCTCATTCATGTTGTTTACATGTGCTTCAACAAGCCCTGGGACATGATGCATTCCTTCACCCACTTGCCCTATTTCAAGCCTACAAGTAGCCACATTGATGTGAAAAGAGTTAGCTATTTGAAATTTCATAAAAATGGATAATCATTTATCAAAGCTGAAGCCTCAGTCAGCGAAAGTTGCAAAGTTTAGATCACCAATATTACACACTGAATTTAGCTAGGGACAAGCACATAATTTTATTAGTAAGATTGAGCGTTCATGGAAAATTCTTCCTCTAACACCTGAAAGAAATCCAAAAAGAAAATTCTGCACTCGATAACACTTTAGCATGAGGATAACTAAAATGTATTGATACTATTTGGACACAGTTAATCTCTTATCGGGATGAATTAGCAACAAAATGATGTATGACACTTATCTAACAAAAGTTGGCATAACAATTCTGGAAAAGAAAAAAATGTCAAAGCAAAAAGGCTAAAACAAAATTACCCCGCCATTTTGGCTCCGAGCCTTGCTGAGAGCCTGAAACCAGTAAATCTCTTATCTGTTCATTGTATACTTCTAAGACACTGACTGATATCTCATATCGATATAACTTCTGCCACTCATTAATTATGCGAAACAATTCCTCAAGAGTCCTAAAATTTACTCCACGGGCTTCTTTTGTACCCTCCATTGTAAAAGGTTTTCCTGTCCCTATCTGTCCATAAGCAAAAATGCAGACATTGTAGCCATCTAGAACTGAGGTAGCCAATGGAGCCCTGTCTTGGAAAACATCAGCTAAACAAGACAAGAAACAGAAGTAAATTATCAAAAATATTCACTGAAAGGAGCATTAGAAATATTTTGCAGTGAGCCTACTAGAAATGGCATTACCTTGGTCTTTTGAGGGCCAAAAACAGCATCAAACTTAACGGTTTTCTAGGAGCACCATTTGATAGTACAGTGCGTTCACCATCTGTCGCGGATTCAAAATCAACAGCCATTGAAGCTCCTGCTGCTATTTCTTCAGAATTTAGAGGCCTACACCGGCAAAAGACTCTTATGTTTCCTGCAAGAAATGAAAATTTTAAGTTTCAAAATTTTCAACCTATTTCAGATTTTAATATGGAATATTGAATGTGGCTAACAATTCTAGAACCATGTTGTAGAGTTCTTTCCTTTCTTTGGCCCCTCTGAGAAATTTAATCTTGAGATCTTCATGCAAATCTGCTTGCTGGTTTACTTTTGGAAATATGATAATAGGATTATAAAAGAGGCTAAAGAAAATGGATTCATGAGGTGATTAAAAACTATAAAGTATGATTAACTGTGCAGACTAAATGCTAACTTACTTCTGGACAGAATTGAAGAGCCAATTTCATTGATATCCTTGAAGCAATTATTATACATGGATACCTCCTCTGATAGCTTGATGTGTTCCATTTTCATTATCTGCAAATTGGAACTTAGAATTTTGAAATTAAAGTTCTAGCTTTGTATTAATTATAGATGCATCATTCAGTTCCAATTTTATACCTTCAATTTTCTGGTCAGGTCCCTCAATGATGAGAACCATCTGCTCTTCTCTTTCACTTGTCCCTCAATTGCAAAGGCTACAAATGGATATAACAGCATTTGTTCCATATGCAAGCAAGTGTTAGGCAGTTAATTCCTTACTCTTAAGTTCATTTGTTCCAACATGCATTGATTTGCGCATAAGCTCATTTTGAAGCTCCTGTAAAGATTTGCATGCTTCTTGACACTCTTTACTCTTAAGTTGGTTCTCCCTCTTAAGCCCTTCAAAGGCTCTCCTCATCTCTGTTAATTCCTTACTTTGGCGCTCATAATCTCTTTGCAGCTTTTCGTATTTTACTTCCACCCCACAGTCACTCATATCCTGCAAGCCTCGAAAAAGTTAAGAGAGTTTTATTACTCTTAGTGACTCATGATCTCTCAATTCAGCCACTCCCTTGTCTTCCTGTGATTCAGCTTCTTTAAACTGAACTTTAATATTTTATAACTTTACATCTTTAAACTGTCTTTAGTAAAGCTAAGTAAGATTTTCTTTTGAGATAATTACAATTATAAGTAAAAATTTTAATTTTAATTAAAATTATTTTCATAAATATCACATATTACATTCATATAATAAATTAATAAATAAATCAGTAAACAATAAGACTCGAACTTTAATATAATATTTTTTGAAATAATTTATTAAGATTTTTAATATAAAGTACAAGGTTTAAAATAAATTTTAATTTATTGAGATGTAATTTATATTGCAGCTACCTAATCTAAAGACTGAAAGAAGAAGATTACAGCCACCCTAAACATCTGTTATATTTGACCAAACGAAAAGAAAAACATCTTTTATTCTTGAAAATTGCACACCATGCTTTGTTAAAAAAAAAGAAAAAAAAAGAAAAGAAAAGCGCGCATATTGTGGGGTCATCAATAATTCCAGCAGCTTTTGTGATTTCTTCATCTTCTTCTTCATCAATTTCAACAAAACCTGTATTATAATAATTAACATGGACTAAGTTGTTAATAAATGAACATGCAAAGACCAGATTACTTTTTAAAAACTTTGAAGCTGTCGTATATATATTTGCCTTGAAATAATATATATAGGCCAAATTTAACATATATATTGTTACTAACCTTTGTTTTTCTTTAACTCTGAAGTCAAACAATTGGCCTTGATTTAACCAAAAGAAACTATCAACAGCTAAATAAAAAGTGCATTTGATGAACAACAATTAACGTACCTGCAGTGTCATTGATGATTACCAACTCCTTGTCCGACTAGTGCGAGCATTCTTGTTTGACTTTTTTGGCCTTCGATGATGTCTGGCTTCAACCAAGCTCACAATCCATTTGGGTTGACCGGTCCAAAAAACAGCATATCCCATAGCCACTCCAAACATAAATCCGGACATGTATCCGATTAGCACAACTTTCCACCCAAATCTAATTTCAGATTTTGAGCCATCTTCTTCTTGTAAATTTGAAGGTGGTGGCTGTTGTGCTTCATTACTGCTGCAATCTCTAGAGAGTGGAAAACCGCATAATCCAGTATTCCCTTCATAGGAACTGTTCTCAAATGTGTTGAATTGTTTGCCTTCAGGTATGTGCCCAACAAGTTCATTCTTGGAAAGGTTTAGGGAAGAAAGCATTGTCAGATTCAGCAATTGCTCAGGAATCTTTCCATCCAGCTTGTTTGAGGATAGATCTAACCATTCAAGATTGATCAAATTTCCAAATGATGGTGGAATATGACCAACAAGGTAATTATGAGAAAGGTTAAGCCCAATGACTGAACTAAGGTTTCCAATAACTCTTGGAATCTCTCCTTCAAACTTGTTATTTGATAAATCAATGATCGTTAATGTGGCAAATATTTTCATTAATTCAACCTCTTGCCCTTTTTCGATCAAATGAACAGAATAGCTGTAAAAGTTACCCATTGTAACATCAGAACGCCCGATATACGGCATGACATTTCTATTTTCTTTGACATTCATCATAGCCTTGAAATTTTCTATGTACCCAGTTGGCAACTGTCCTGTAAAACTGTTGTTGGAGAGATCCAAAATTTGCAACTTACGAAAATAATGCGTACGCATTTTGCCATTTATGGAACCGTGCATTTGATTTGATTTCATTACAAGAACTTTTAGCTCTTGAAGATTTCCCAGCCAATGAGGGAATGTAGCATTGATCTTATTGTTGCCCAAATCTAGTACTTGTAGACTTCTACAATTAAGGATGGGTCGTGTTAAAGGCCCTTCCAATTGATTAGCATTCAAATTAAGATTCTCCAATTGACATCCCTTTGCAATTGTTGAAGGAATGGTTCCATGAAGTTTGTTTGTCCCTAGATTCAACATACGAAGGCTTTTGCTTAATTTTCCAAAACATTGCGGAATAATCCCACTCAAATGGTTGTGAGATATGTCTAAAATTTCAAGATAGCTCACATTGCATATGAGATCAGACATCTCTCCATTCAAATTGTTATTTGAGATAAAAAAAATAGATGTTGTCAAAGGTGGAATTAGAAGATCTCCTTGAATCAAATTCGAACTGAGATCAAGAATTTCAATATTCTTCCATGGAAGTTGCTCTAATTCTGTCATAAAGTTGTGAGATAGATTTAAGTAAAACAAAGAGTCTTTCCCAACATCCCACATCCATTTGGGAATCTTGCCGTAGATTCTATTATTGGAAAGGTCTAACGTTTCCAAAACTTTTGAGCCTCTTAAAAATTGGGGGAATTTATTGACATTGCAAGATGACAGATACAAAGAATAAAGATTAGGCAATGTATAATCAGTACTGGTATGGTTAGAGTTGAAGTATAGATTGTTATATGAAAGATCAAGGGATTGGAGATTTTGGAGTTTTGAAAACAGGTCAGATTCTACAATTCCACTAAGATTATTTGATGATACATCAAGCCTAGTAAGGTTCACAAGTTGAGATATTGAAGATGGAATCAGACCACTGAGCTAGTTATGTTGGAGATTTATGGACTTTAATGAGGAAGTGGTATACAACCATGAAGGAAGTGTACCGTTGAGAAAATTAAAAGATAAGTCTAGATGGATTAGATTAGGAAAAGCAGTTACCTCATTTGGAATGGAACCTTCTAGTTGATTGTCAGAGATGTCCAACCATTTAAGTTGAGATAGGTTTGTGAGTGAGGATGGAATCTGTCCACTAAAATAATTCCCCAATGATCTCAGCATTATTCCTGAAATGTTACATGCTTCGAGATGCAATTCCTCCAAAGAAACTAGGTTACGAATTAAGTTAAGTGAACAAGGACATAGAGGAGCCCCTGATAAAGACAAATACTTCAAAGATCGTAGATTGCGGATGGGATTACGCAATGCTCCAGAGAGATTCGTAAAACTTAGATCCAAATTTTCCAATGAAACTAAATTGCCAATGGAATTAGGCAATGCTCCAGAGAGGGACGTCTGATGTAGATCCAAATCTTTCAATGAAACTAAATTACCAATGGAATTAGGCAATGCTCCAGAGAGGGATGTGTAACTTAGATCCAAATGTTTCAATGAAACTAAATTGCCAATGGAATTAGGCAATGCTCCAGAGAGATTTGTAAGACTTAGATCTAATAGCTCAAAATGGTTGCTCTGGTTGAAGTTTGGAAGATAGATATTGAGATCATGATTGTATCGTAAATTGAGCAACTTGAGGTTTGGCAGGTGAAAAATGTTTTCTGGGAATTTTCCTTGCAAACCACAACCTTCAAGACTAAGAGAGCTTAAAGAAGAGGATATATTCATCAAGACAATAGGATTAATAGAAGACATGTTGATTCCATGAAGAAACAGTTGTCTCACCTCTGTTAGGTTCTGAACAAGTCCTCCCAAAGTACGTTTGTCAATTGTTTGAAGATAATTCCGAGAGAGATCAAGTGAAACCAACTTTGACAAGTGGGAGATTTGGAGTGGAATTTGTCCTGCAAAGACTGAGTCCGTGAGGTTGAGTAGCTTTAGACTTTTAAACCGAGCAAACTCAGATGACATCTTGGAAAAGTTAAAATGGTTCTGTGCGAGGTTAAGGTTCTGCAGATGTGGAAGATGGAAAAGACTGCTATTGGAAGGAATGGCACCATATAACCAACTGCAACTAAGGTCAAGGCCAATCACATGGCCTGTTATATTGTCGCAAGTGACTCCATCCCATGAGCAGCAATCAGTCCCTTCCTTCCACGAATCAGTCTTAGGATAAGATGGGGTGCTAGAATATTCGCATCCCAAAGAAGCAGTTTCGTCGATGGAAAAGGACCGTTTAAATTTCATCAAAGCAAAAGCCTCGTTGTGAGAGCATAGGGGTGTCGCTGAAGGGGCAAATGAAGAGGATGAAAGAGTAGGCTGAGAACTCAAGCAAAACAACAGAAGACAGAGAAGCTGATAGAAGATTAGTAAGCAACCCATGTTTGTGATTATGGTTATGAGAAGAGAAACATGCAGTATACTTATAGGCTGCCGAGTCAAACCCGAGTCTTGCAATGCTATAAGGATGCCAAAGTGTTTGTTGAGCAAGACATAAACAGAGGGGTCCATCCATTGCCAAAGATGAAAAGCTTTATGTTGTCATTGTTACTTTATGAATCTCGTGTATTGCTTTTATTCTACACTAGAGTGGTCCCCCGCTTTGAGCGGGTGTATTTTTAATAAAAAATAATTTTAAATTATATAATATCATAAATAAAAATAATAATAGCAAAAGAGAGTAATTTTAAATTTGGAAAAATTATAAATAA
>NW_017234861.1:19091-22890 GCF_000208745.1 Theobroma cacao | reverse complement strand
CATGTGCTGGAAAAGTGTCCAGTGTGTAAAATTACAATTTTGCCCCTGAAATGGCAAAATTACCATTTTACCCTTATGCTCTGAAAAATACCGAGATCACAATTTTTTTTCACTTTTCAACCTCAAATCATACTCCTATACTCAAATCATACTCCAAAAAGTCAAATGGGGTAAAAAAATCTTTTCTAAAAATTCCCATTTTGTCCCTAGGTGGCAAATGACCATTTTCCTAGGTAGTGAAAATTTCGGTTTGACTCCAAATTGATCCTCAAACTCCGAATTATCATTTTGAGTCATCCATGGACTGTGAAGCTCTTAATCTCACCTTAAAATTCCTATTTAATCTAGTTCGAGGCTTAAATCAACTTTGTTGTACCTCTAGGTACAACACCTACTTTTGTAAATTTTTCGAGATTCTCCTAGCATGCAATCATTCTATCATCACATGTATGTCATGACAAGCATTTTATAAGGTCAGGCTTTACACAAAGAGGTGTCTTGATGAAAGGGTTATGTAATTGAGAAAAGACACTTGCAAACCTATATAAAGGACTTACTGCTAACCATTAGCAAAAAACTCAAGAGCAAGAGAAATATTATGTTCTAAAAATTAATATAAACACTTAAGTTCCTATTTACTATCAAAAGAGTCCAAATTCCTTATAATCTACTTGCTACAGAAAGTGGGCTATAAGCTTGAACAACTTTACAAACCCTCTAGTATATCTAGCGGTTTACTACCGTTAAGTGCAAAACGAAGTTAGACATTGGCTTTATTGTATCTCTAAGGCTATTTGCATAATTCCTCTTTACATACCAAGTGGTGGTGGTGAAATAAATCTTAAAGATAGTGTCTATTAAAAAGCTCGCCTTGAAGTCAGTTTTGTTAATTTCTTAAATTCCATCTAAACCTCATTTGCACTAACAATTTTAAGACTTATTTTTCATGGAATTGGAATTCAAAATGACTTCACTAAAAGGCATGGCTACCAACATTATCAAGCTAGAATGTTTTGAAGATGAATCTATGTATGAGATTCATTTGTGGCAAAATGGTTCTACATCAGATTATAAGATAAATGTTCTTTCCTTACTTGATATGAATGATATTGCGTGTGATATGCATAGTAAACTCATATTGGTTGGAAAGAAGTAAGTCATCATATCCATAGATGATCAAGTCGTCATATCCATAGATGATCATTTTGTTATGATCAATTTCATGAGCTCCAATGCATGCTTAATAGCTTTAGGCAATATAATCTTAACATGGATAAAGCTACTGTTGTTTCTTCTATAATTGATAAATTTCCCCTTCATAGAGAGACATTAAGAAAACTCTAAAACATAAGAAAGAAAAGATGTCTCTCGAGGATCTTGGTAATCATCTTTGAATAGAATAAGATTATTACAAACAAGAAGAAGTCAAGTAAGATAAAACAAAAAAAAATATTTTAATGGAAAGAATCTTGAGATTTCAAAGGTCCATGTGATTGAGCACAAACCATCAAACAAGCCAATTTTGTACAACAAAAGAAAACATTCTGTTGGTATGAATGAAAAAAATTCATAAGATCAAAAGGAACAAAAAGGGTTCATGCTTCCACTATAACAAACTTAAACACTTAAAGGCAGAATGTGTACTTTTGAAATACAAGACACAATGTATGAACAACAAGTTTGTTACTATGGTTTCCGAGATCAATCTTCTCCAAAATGATGGAGCATGGTGGATTGACACTGGTGCAACTAAACATGTATGTAAGGACAAGAATTTCTTCAAGTCCTTGGAAGCGATTAATGATGAACTGTGTTGTACATGGGAAATTCCTCCACTACACAAGTGAAAGGAAAAGGCATCGTGAAACTCATATTTACTTCTAGAAAAGTAAAAAAAATGTCTATTATGTACCGAAAGTTAAAAAAAACCTTGTGCCAAGTGGCTTGTTGAATAAGTATGGTTTCAAATTAGTACTTAAAATGGATAAATTCATCCTTATAAAGGGTGAACAATTTGCAAAAAGTGGATATTTTTATCAAAACATGTTCAAGCTTAATATTAGTAAGAATGTTATTAGTTCTATTTATATTGATGCCTCATGTAATATTCATGATAGTAAAGTAGCATTGTCTGATCTATGACATAATAGATTAGGTCATGTCCATTATAGAAGAACACACGATATGACTAAATTTGAGTTGATACCTAATATTGATGGAAATAATGATATGTGTAAAACATGCATGCACTACTAAAAAATTAGGTTTTACTGATGGAAAAATCCGTTAGAGAAAGTGTGCATTACGTCAATAATTTTAATTACTAACAAAATTATTGATGAATTTTTTCATTAGTAATCAGTCAAAAATACTCTCGTCAATAATAAGTTTCCATCAATATCTAAAAACTTCGTCGATAACTTTACCGACTAAAATTTTCATCAATATATTCACCTGTGCAGGAACCGATTCATCAATTGAAAAATTTATCGGTGATGTAAAAAATTCGTCGGTAAAAACATGGACCAGAAGTTTGCAATTAGTAAATCCATCGGTAATGTACCCACGGATCTCATAGTTAGCAAAGCCAATGGATTTACCTACGAAATTAGTAAATCCATCGGTAATGTACCCACGGATCTCACAGTTAGCAAAGCCAATGGATTTACCTACGAAATTTTCGACGAAATTAGAAACAACAATTTTTTTTCCTTTCGTTGGTAATGTGAATTATTCAATCTGTAATGAAGCAAATTCCATCGGTAATAAAAAATGAGATGCATTCGTATTAAAAGAATTCCATTGGTAATAATTAACTTTCTATAATTTTTTTTAATTTGTGTTTCTTACATTGAATAATAATAATATTGATCTATTAAAAGTAATAATTTTATTTAAAAAATTACTCGAAATGTATTTTATAATGGAAAAAACATACCAAATATTTTGAAAATTAAAAAAAAAAATGTTACATCAAAATCCATGAAAAACGTTAATACAAGGAATCTATACTACAAAGAAAAGGAATTACGATTGTTCATAGGCCAAATCATTAGGAAAGGGTGACTGTTGTTGTGATTAAGGATGCGATTGTTGTGATAATGAAGACCCATCAACCAAATCTAGAAGGCTCTCAAGGATAACCTTCATGATGGACTTAATATCATGCATGTTAGTTTCCAACTCCCTTACATTGCTCTTCATTTCTTGATAGCCCTCAGGTTCAGACGATGAAACTCATGCAGCGACGTCCTTGATGAGTAACCTTCATGATAATCTCAAGGATAACCTTCATGATGGACTTAACAAGAAATTGTTAAGTAACATATACACATATTCAATTATATAATGAAATTAAACTATTCAATTATATAATGAAATTAAACTGACTCATTTCTATTACTTACACTAGCAATCTTCGACTTGTTGTACATAAACTCTTTGTGTCACAACCCGGAACTCCCATCGGGCCCGTGACAACAGTCGCGACGTCCCGATAGGCACTCATTACCCCGAATGCCGATCGGAACCCCACAAGGCTTAGCATCAGTTTTTGCATCTCCCCGGTGAGCGACAGTTATTAAATCTCGCATTTCAAGAAATCATAAGTCGTTTCCAACTCAAAATAATAAAATATTATTTTCTAGCTCACAGGGGCATTTTCATCATTTTTTTTATTTTTTTGAAAATTTTGAAATCTGTAAAAATGTAATATGTAAGTGGAAACACATATTTCATGATTTAAATTAAATTTTGAAGTCTAAAACATTCGTTTAAAGTAAAATTATAGCTATTTGAA
>NW_017234861.1:7958-11824 GCF_000208745.1 Theobroma cacao | reverse complement strand
CCCGTCGAGGAGACATAATAATCTATAAGAGGGAACAAAGTGAGTTTAGGCAACCTCAGGCTCTATATGCTTATGCATGTATTTTATTCAACCTAACCTAACTTAACTCGGGGCCACACTGACACTGTAAATTTTTAAAACAGCTTTAAAATAACTTTAAACCCAAAAACTCTAATCTTTAAAACCAAAAGCTGTGATACCAACTTAATTGTCACGACCCGAAACTCCCATCGAGCTCGTGACAACCGCCGCGACGTCTCGATCGACATTTATTACCCAAAATGTCAACCGAAACCCCGCAAGGCTTTAATATCAGCTTCTCATTTCCCCTGTGGGTAACTGTTGCCAAATACCACATTCTAAAAGATTTTAAACTGTTTCTAACTTAAACAAATAAAATAATAATTTTCATCTCATAGGGGTATTTTTGTCATTTATTCCAAAAATCTCAAAATCAGTTAAAAATATAGTATGTAAGTGGAAAACACATATTTCATAATCAAAAATAATTTTGGATGTCTAAAACATTCGTTTAAAATGGAATTATGACTGTTAGAATAAAATAAAAGTATTAAATAAAATATTCAATTTTCACATAAAACAATATTTTAAGAACACTGTATAAACAATTTTTATAGTGTAAAAGCAAAATAAATTCCTACATATCGTAATGCAGATAACCAAAGTATAAAATTAATTTACAATGACACGTGGGCCCACGAATGACCAAAAGTATCAAAAGAAATGAACCTACAATTTTTGGATGTGGCAAGTTCAACTGTAATCCTCGCCGATATCAGTTATTTACAATCTATTCTGAGCTTGAAATGGGTGGAAAGGAGGATGGTAAGATTATAAAATCCTAGTGAGTAAACAAACATCACTCAAAGTATCTAAAGTCGAGTAAAAGGAGACTATTAAAACATTTCATCAAACTGTAATTTATCATATTTCAACTTATTTCAACCAAATGAAATCAATTTATTTAAAGCAAGTAATCAATATGGCTTATGAATTTCTTAAAAAGCTTGGCTCATGCCAAAAATTATTATCATACTCAGTTATTTGGGATACCTTGGCCGAAGGCTATCCCAACTGAGTCCACCAAGGCTATTAGAAAGTCATGTTTTTATTTTGAAAACATAGCCATTCCTTGGTGTTGGCCGAGTTCCCCTTCACGTGGTAGTTTGGCGTGAAGTGAACTCTAAAAGTTATACCTCGGGAGTTACCCTACTCGCCTCTCCAACCGAGGTAAAAATATAATAAGATTCTGTGCCCCTCTAATAGGCTAGTCCACAGAACCCAGCCCACTGCAGTAGGTCAAACCCACCATACAATAAAATTTTGACAGCATGACAGGGCTAATATATTACTACCCAGCCTACAAGGGTAAAATAAAGGAATTCATACAATTCATAAAAAATATAGCCTAGCCAGTCATGCCAATACAATAACATAAGCCATTAATTCAATTTTAAGTTTACAACATATCAGTGGTCTCCAATTACTCTATTTTCAAAATCATTATTTCGTTTCCAGACAATTTCTAAAATATTTTCATTTAAACTCATTTTGTTTACAAAACATAAAAATTTACCATTTTAAGTCATTTTCATAAAATTCACCAAAATCGAATAAAAACATATATTAGATAATTAAAGTGATGGTAAGGTTACTCACAGTGTCTAGAGTAGGGATTTTTGAAATACTCAGACTACTGGTCCTCGGGTGTAATTCCTTTGCCTTTATCGGAGGACTCACCACCTTGACATAGTACAAAATTGAGAAATTCACCACATTGGTACTAAATTGAAATTAAACTAATTTAGACTACTAATGCTTGATATGGAATGCAAAAACGTCTAAATTTTGCCTAAACGCGATGTTAACCTATTTTGATCTTTTACCCGATAAATCGATATACGCATCTGTTTAAACTCTAAATTAATTATTTCTTTTTCAGTTTTTATACCTCAATTGCACCCAAATTGACTTAATGTACCTCAGTGTGGTGCAAATTATCAGTCTCGATAACAAATTACGAAAATACCCCTAGTGGGTAAAAATTCATATTTTTGCTCCGAAAATTTCCATTATTTTTCTAGGCTCATAATTCATCATTATTCATCACAATTCCTCAAATAAACATCAAGATCAGCAGTCAATATTCCTCTAGAAAATTCAGCATAATGGGTTTCAATGGGAGAAAATTATATCTCTAGCTTTTTTTTGCTATATTTCAATATAACCTAACTAAAATCACTTAATTCAATTAAAATCAACCAAAACTCAAGTTCAAAACTCATCCATGGAGGTTTGGCCAGCATGGGTGTCCATACCCACTTTCTAATTTTGCATGGAAATGAGAAAAAAATGCATGGGTAGTGAAAATCACAAGGAAAATCAATGAAATTTACCTTTTTAATGCTTGATTTCTTGATTTCTCTTGATTTTTTCCAAATTTTTCAGGTAGGGTTCTTATTTCTTTTCCCTCTTTTCTCTACTGGTTTGGACGGCTGAAGAAGATGAGAATTCTGGAATTTTGACCTTTTTAAAGGCTAAAATAATATAACATTATTTTATTCATTTTTTTAATGTTTTATTAATTCCTTGAATTCTAGCCATCCATTTGTTTCCAAATTTTCACCATACACTTGTCCCACATATCCATAGCTTAGATAAAATTCTCAGACTTATCCACAGTCTTGGAAGAGTAATTTTTTGAAATTTACACTTTTACCCCTGTAAAAGTTGAAAATTACATTTTTACCCCAAAAACTGAAAAATTGCCCATAGACATATTTTTCATCCCTTATACTCATACCATTCTCCAATTTGTCAAATTTGATCTAAATTCTCTCAAAATCTCAAATTTTGTTCGCGGGTGGTAAAATTACGATTTTACCCTTACACTCTAAAAATCACCGAAATTAAACTCTTTCCCTGCCAAACCCTCAAATTATACTCCAATAAGTCAAATGGGGCCAAAAAAATCTTTTCTAAAAATTCCCATTGTGTCCCTAGGTGGCAAATGACCATTTTGCCATTGGACAGTGAAAATTTTGATTTGACTCCAAATTGATCCTCCAACTCCAAATCATTATATTAAACCATTCTGGGACTTTAATATTCTTAATTTCATTTTAAATTCTCTATTTGATCTAGTTCGAGGCTTAAATTAACTTAATTGTATCATTTGGTACATGGTCATTTTTTAACGATTTTTCTTTCGAGGCTTTCCAAGTATGCAAGCATATTGTCAATCATATGAATGACATGACAAGTAATTTATAAGGTTGGGCTTGACAACACTACCCCCCTTAAAATAAAATTTTGACCTCAAAATTTCATGTACTGAACTCAGAGAAAATGTGGGGGTATTGTTTTCTCATCTAATGCTCGACTTCTTATGTCCTCCCCTTTATAGGGAATTTCGATTTGTTCACCTCATTTACCTCCAATTCAACTCGAGTACTTCACTTATGTCTATTATTATCCTTTAAAATCAGATTAACAATAACCTTCACAATTATGATCTCTTATATCGAGACACCAAGTATGCTTCTATTACTATCATTAAACTTGAACCATAACTCCATCCCAATCATACCGATTTCGGTCGCATTTTATACTTATTTATGTATACGAATCACTATCTTATTACTTCATTCCATATTAAATTTCTCAACTTTCATTCATTCATCCCATCCTCATACACTATTGTGTAGTTTACAATATCATTAACACGCCATACTCATTCCTGTACATATCCTCAGCGTTCGGGAAAATTAATGGCTTTAATTATTTCCACATACTTCATGTTTACTTTGCATTTAGGAAATTTCAATCTTCTTAATCCTATTAAT
>NW_017234861.1:0-4213 GCF_000208745.1 Theobroma cacao | reverse complement strand
AAAAAATGCATGGGTAGTGAAAATCACAAGGAAAATCAATAAAATTTACCTTTTTAATGCTTGATTTCTTGATTTCTCTTGATTTTCCCCAAATTTTTCAGGTAGGGTTCTTATTTCTTTTCCCTCTTTTCTCTAATGGTTTGGACGGCTGAAGAAGATGAGAATTCTGGAATTTTGACCTTTTTAAAGGCTAAAATAATATAATATTATTTTATTCATTTTTTTAATGTTTTATTAATTCCTTAAATTCTAGCCATCCATTTGTTTCCAAATTTTCACCATACACTTGTCCCACATATCCATAGCTTAGATAAAATTCTCAGACTTATCCACAGTCTTGGGGGAGTAATTTTTTGAAATTTACACTTTTGCCCCTATAAAAGTCAAAAATTACATTTTTGCCCCAAAAACTGAAAAATTACCCATAGACATATTTTTCATCCCTTATACTCATACCATTCTCCAATTTATCAAATTTGATCTAAATTCTCTCAAAATCTCAAATTTTGTCTGCGGGTGGTAAAATTATGATTTTACCCCTACACTCTAAAAATCACCAGAATAAAACTTTTTCACTGCCAAACACTCAAATTATACTCTAATAAGTCAAATGGGGCCAAGAAAATCTTTTCTAAAAATTTCCATTATGTCCCTAGGTGGCAAATGAGCATTTTACCCCTAGATAGTGAAAATTTCGATTTGACTCCAAATTGATCCTCGAACTCCAAATCACTATATTAAACCATTCTGGGGCTTTAATATTCTTAATTTCATTTTAAATTCTCTATTTGATCTAGTTCGAGGCTTAAATTAACTTAATTGTATCATTTAGTACATGGTCATTTTTTAACGATTTTTCTTTCGGGGCTTTACAAGTATGCAAGCATATTGTCAATCATATGAATGACATGACAAGTATTTTATAAGGTCGGGCTTGACAGCTATGCTACCATCCTTCTCTGTCAAGTAGTTTTGTAGGCCTTTTCACATTGACACTGTCACTTGGGTGTGACCTAAACATTATCAACTAGTTGGTCCCAAACCTCTACAGTTATCCACGAGCGCACCTTGCCCTTGGTCAAGAGGATATCATGACGAGTGCTCGAGTTCTTCTTGGCTTTCTCACACTTATCTACTAACAAAATTTTTAGCTGGTACTTTTAAATCTTCTCCTATATGTGCGGACCATCGAAGCATCAGTATCAACCCACGTAAAAGACTTTTACATTAAAAATAAATATTTATATCAGTATTGTTAAGGAAAATCTAAATAAATATACAATAATAATATGGTATCTCAAATATATTCCACATAGCATCTTTCACCACGGTAAGAATCAACCTCCTTATAGGCCAAGCCCACTGAAGTAACTCTTGATTATTCTCATGATGGTTAGAGTCACACTGGTCTCCGTAAAAGTACTACAAAATCAAAACATCTTTATTAAAATACATTAATGAAATTACTACATATGATGAAATAAGTTAATAATTGGAAATTATCTCTCTCTTACAGGATGTAAAAGGATACATCAGTCCAGATTGGTAAGAGTGGGCAAGCATACACTTGGCCCTTGACCACTAGACTAAGATACAGAGTTTGACGCACCAATGACAATAGTTGACGTTGGTGATGTTTCCTCTAGATCGAATGGAGTAGCTGCCGTTGTGGACGTCAGAATGGACATCGATGGTAGCGAGGACTGAGTGGCATTGGAGATCTCACAAACGGTGGTGTAGAGTGAGAAGGTGGAATCGAAGGCTGTGCAACTGAATTACCCATGCCACTGGACCTTGCTCGAGGGTCGACAGTAGTCTTGTATTTAACCATGACTCTGCAAACATCTGTCAACACATTACCAATGGACCGTTATTATTAACTAACAATGAATGTAATGTATAATCATTAGTATTAACTATCAATAAATGTAGTGCATAATCATAAGAAAGATGTTAATAATGGTTAATGTCGAAACAAAATAACATATATAGATAAATCACCATTAAAAAGTGTTCATATGAAAATCTTTACATCATTTAAATATATAAAAAAAACATCGACCATCAATCATTATCTGAACAAGTAAACTCATTTTCATCATTCTCATCTTCAGGATCATCGCTTTCATTATCATCGTCGTTGTCTGCATCTTCCTCAGTCTCTTCGTCTTCTCCTTCAACTTCTTCATCTTCTTCATTATGTTCGACCTCAACAAACGTATTAACATTGTCATATTCATCACTGACCTTGACAATATTATTGTCAAGGTCGTTTGAAGGATCATTAAATCGTGTATTGAAAGAAACTTTATTTTCTTGATACACCCCTTTATTATTCTTAATATCAAATTAACTCCAAGCCTTCATTTTGAACACTGCCCACCAATTATGTCGATCTCTTTTATTTGATGGATATGAATTGTAGCAAACTTGAGTAGCTTGTTCGGCTAAAACAAAAAGCTCATTACTAGCAAGAATTGAGTTGTGTCTAATTTCGACCAACTTATGAACAAGATCAACTCTAAGACCCTTTTCGAAATCAAACCGACATCTGAGCAAAACTACTCGATTGTTTACACTGAAGTATTCTAACTCAATGATATCAATCAATAGCCCACAAAAGTCACGATTGTAATCATTATAACAACTTATGTTGATGGAGACACCACTATTCATTATGGAAAAATTTTCTCCATAGTCCAATGTATGGAACTTGTATCTATTACATAGTAACCTGTGTAACACATCGCCATAAAACCAGGCCCGTGTGACATGTCAACAAGACAAAAATCAATTTGATTCGCATGTTGGGCCACCTATGAGAAAGTCACATGCCATATAATTATTTGAAGTGTTATTTTAACAACAATCAATTAGATTAATTACTGATAACTTACATATTGTGTAAATCAATTTCGGAATGTTGTGTCATGGACTTTCTCCAATTTCTTGTCAGAAATACCATATCATTCTCTTTTCACCATATCGTCTAACATCCTAGAGATGGGAGGAACATATAATGAATAATATCATTAGATTTTCATAATTTTCTAAACTTTTAATACCATTAACTTAAACTTACTCAATGTATGGTAGTATCTACCCGCAATTCATTAGTACATATAGTTCTGCAGTATAGAACTAATCTTTCTCTAGGTACCGACGTTTCTCGAATTGACCTAAAAGCTAATCGGGATGGGTGAAAATCGAAAGACAACCGAATGTATCAACGTATCCACCATCATCATTTCGTGGGATCTAGTTCATTCTTGTTGCGAATGTAGGTTTGAAATACATCAAGCAAAACAATGATATTTCCTCGATGATAAATGCTTCACAAATGCATCCTTCCACAAATGCTTGATTTTTTACTTTTTTTTTTCAAATGACATAAGAACCTAAAGATCAACATGATTGTTAGATTCTAATTTTAAATACTAAAATAATATGTAAATTACATGTATGGCTCCCAATACCTCTCATAAGGATACATCCATCAATACTGGACCAATCTTCTAACCCTAGCTTTCTGTGCCAAGTGGATTGGTAAATGCTCTATTGAGTTAAAAAAGCCTGGGGGAAAAATCTTCTCCAATTTGCATATGGTTTCCACATATTTTCCTTCCCATGCATTGATATGATCAAAACGCAATTCGATTGCACATATATCATGAAAGAAATGTGAAATCTCAACAATTGTACTCTAAATTACGTTACGAACCATATCGCAGAATGCAATTGGGAGCAATCGTAGCATGAACACATGACAATCATGTCTTTTCATCCTATAAAATTTTCATTCCTACTCATTAACACACTTCGTTATATTAGAGCAAAACCATTTGGTAGTCATAATCATTTCACCCAAGCACACATAGCTTTCTTTTGCTCCTTAGTCAAAGTGTAGGAGGCTTTCGGTTTATACAGCTTACCATTCGTAATTAAATTCAATTCTGGTCGCCTACAACACACCTCCAAATCTTTACAAGCCTTGATATTGTCTTTTGTCTTCCCCGAAACAGCCATCATCGTGTTGAATATATTATCAAAGACATTACGCTCAATATGCATCACATCCAAGTTGTGACAAATGAGATTTGTACTCCAATACGGTAACTCCCAAAAAATGCTTTTCTTTATCCAATTATGGGTTTGATCGAAACCCAATACCTTATGGTCATTGACCTTTACTTCACATATGATATTAGGAATT
>NW_017234860.1:10241-22981 GCF_000208745.1 Theobroma cacao | reverse complement strand
GAACCCTCGAACTCCGAACAATCATTTTTAGTCATTCCTGGACTATAAAATATTAAATTTCATCCTACAATTCCTATTTGAACTAGTTCGAGGTTAAATCAATTTAAGTGTACCGTTAGGTACAATATCAGGTTTTGTTTATTCTTAGGTGCTTTTCTAGCGTAATAACATGCTACTCAATGCATGTATGTCATGACATGTATTTATAGGGTCGGGTTTTACACCGTAGTTTCACAGTCCTCTTTACTTTTGTTTATTCGGGGGCCCTCTTGTTATTGTAAATTAAATTAAATATTTTGACTTACTGTATTACAGTATGTATAAATTTATTTAGCTTTTACGCTACAAAAATTATTTACTTATAACTCTATAAATATTGTTTAATAAGAAAATAGAATATTTTACTTAATATTTCTTTTATTTTCTTATTATATTCAAATAACCATAATTTCGTTTTAAATGAATATTTTAGACTTTTAAACTCATTTTGAATATGGATTATGTGTTTTGTACTTGTATATTACATTTTAGCCAGTTTCAAAATTTTTGAAAAAAATGACCAAAATACCCCTGTGAGACGAAAATTAATATTTTATTTATTTTAAGTTGGAAACAGTTTAAATTCTTTTAAAACACGATATTTGACAATGGTTGCTCACAAGGGAAATGAGAAATTGATAGTAAAGCCTTGCGAGGTTTCGGGTTGACATTCCGGGCAATGAGTGTCTACCGGGACATCGTAGCGGCTGTCACGGGCTCGAGGGGAGTACCGGGTTGTGACATATAGCTCCACCGAACATTGGATCACAAATCAAGAGAGCAGCTATGAAACTGTTAACACAAATCAAAATGTATAGATAGGGAAAGTACAATAAGAAAGTCAAGGAAACAAATTAAACCATGGTAATTCTAAATAATTGATAATAATTTTTGTGCTCTCATATAATGGATCAATATAAATTTACATATATTGATTATGCACACCTAAAACCTTATTTGGCAAAACAAATACATCATGATAATACAATCAACAAAGAATGGATTGCAGAAAAATGACTATAAAAGTAGCTAGCTTAAATACATTAGTGTGATTTTGTAGTACAAAAGCATGATAATATTTCTGAAACAATATTCAACAAAAAATTAATGGCAGAGGTGATATTCAGCTCAACCAAACATGAAATGAGAATAGGATTTTTAGAATACGTAACATAAAGTCTCACATTTATATATCCATTTAAAAATTAGATGGTCATAACTACCAAAAATTAACCGCCTATCTTTCCCTTATCAGGCCATCAATAATAGCACTAACCATTACTATTCTTAATCTTAAACATAGTCAAAGAAATAATATCAGCTGAAAAAATTTCATACGTAAACTACAATAAAAAACACATACCAAATGACATAAGCATTAACACAAAAGCATGTGGCTTAACAGAAGATATACACGAAGATACAAGAAAGATGTTTGATATGTAAACTCAAATAATAAACAAAGGCCAAATGGCATGAACATTAAGACAAAAGCATGTGGTTTAACAGAAGATATATACGAAGATATAACTCTAAACAAAATGTAACTCAAAAGTTAAGCTTGATTGATTTAGAAAACTTTAACCAAACTTTCCCCTAACTTGACTACAGAATAAAAACAAAACAAATATCAAGAACAAGCCACATTAATAAAAAATATACAAATAAATCAGTTGCTTGACTCAGCAAGAATACTCATGTGTGATGATTTTCACACTGCAAGTGCTCAGTCAATGTTCATATTGAAACACATAAATTCATGACCACTTTAAATTAACAATCACCAAATATTGATTAACATAGGCGCGCCCACAACAATGTTACAAAAAAAGCTCAAGCATAAAAAAAGGCTAAATCCACAGAAAGACTAAAAAGAGAGCAAACAAAAATGATAACAAAGCAAATAATCAAAACTAAATCTATAATCAACGATGTTTTTCTATTTATTCTCATAAAGAAAGGAATAACTTATATTTTTTATTTCTTTTATAATGACAGATGTTGGTAGGATAAGACATCGAATAAAATCAGACATTAAGCAGGTATACATTAATATTAAACTTATAGGCAAAAACAACATAGAAAATAGCTATAAATGAGAGATTAAGCAACCATTCATTAATATTAAACTTATAGTTGACATGAATGTCATAAAAACTTGCTGCCACCAACAATAACAGATAGAAATGACAGGAAAATAGTTTGCTAGAAATAAAAAGGGAAGTAAAGGAAGATACTTTCAAGTTTTTGGTGGTAGCCACAACTAGTAGCAAATTTAAAATCAATGAACAGGCTGAAAATTGATAGACAAACATTGGAATACATTGGCATCAATATTAATGGACTAAATTTTGAGCAAATTTTGGGAATGAATTATAAGGACTAAAAAAATAAGTCACATAATATTTAAAGGGTTAAAAAAAGATGCAAATTATTTTAGTTAATTGAATGACAAAAAAAATACATGATGTGAACAAAAGCCAAGCTAAACGAAATAGATAAAATAATAGAGAAAACTACGCATAAATTACAAAACACTACATCATGCCCAGCAACTAATTATGTACTCATCACTCTAAATAGAAGCATAACACGGAACGTAAAAGACCATATTGAATGTTTGCCATATATTGGGACATTAATATGCAGGAAAGTTTAAAATCCATAATAATGGATGCATTTGTTGTAAACTATGGTTGACTCTATCTACGTAGAGTATGAGATTGTGGCATCCCCCTCGGGGCCTACTCCAAGGTATTGTATGGTCCGGGTCTATTCTCTGGGCCCCGCTGCAGTAGTTCTGGCCCATGAACCTTTCGGATCCTGCATATCGAACCCAAGACCTTTTGCTCCCCCCGAAAGGAACGCCTTTAACCATCTCAGCTGCAGAACTACTGCAGCGGGGCCCAGAGAATAGACCCAGACCATACAATACCTTGGAGTGGGCCCCGAGGGGGATGCCACAGAGATTCTACGATTGAAAAATGCTATAAGTAAAAGTAGTAATCAAAAACATTTAAGTCCATGTGTAAAAAAGAATTTACTAAAAGGTAAGTTATTAAAAAAACTAAAAAAGTTTATCACTTACAATCCTTAGGGTAAAATACTCTTACCCCCTTAAGTTTTGATTGAAATTACACAGAGATCCATTAGTTTTCAAAATGGACACTCTATCCCAAGAATACGAACACTGTTAATAGAAGTTATGAAAAGACTAAAATACCTTTTCTTTTTTTATTAATTTAAAAAATTATTATTTTATTTAAAAAAATAAAAAATAAAAAATATGGAGCACCGACCAGTACTCCCAAAAGGAGAAGAGCACCGATGCTCCTATATGGGGAGCTTTTCTTTTAAATTATTAAAAAAAATTAAAAAATATAATAGTAATTATAAAAACTAGTCAAGGGTAAAATTATTTTTTTACTCTTGCCACTTTAGCAAATTGACGAAAATACTAATGATTGATTAATAGCTAGATCTACGTGTCAAACAAAAAATTTTTTTTGGGGTGAAGTGTCCATTTCGAAAACTAATAGAACTTCGTGTAATTTCGATTAAAACTTATGGGGGTAAGGGTATTTTACCATTATCCTTATGATTAGTATAACAACAAGTAAAACAAAGGTCTCTAAAAAAAAAGGATATATTAATAAGATCAATAAGGAAAATCAAGAATTAATTAAGACTATCGATATTGAAAACTAATATACAAACGAATAACTTTGATCTCATCCACGCCCAGTCTATTTGTCTCACACAATAATAAAGAAAGGGTGAGATTTATGCAAAGCTTGAGTTAACTGCTTCTATTGAGTTAACAGCGATTGGACTATCATGGGATGGTCAAATTTTGGAAAGAGTAAATATCTTTCTTATAACTAAAGGAAGGATAGGTCGCACAGAAGCTTGCCAATCTTGTTTGACAACAAATCCTTCCCTTAATAGTGAGAAGGAATTTTTTCTAACCAAAATTCAACCATGAATGACAATACAAAACATCATTACTCTGAACCAACTATACAAATTAGAAAACAATATAAAGTGGCCAAACAAAACACTAAAATAATCCTACAAAACTAAATCACAACAGGAACATAGAAGTTTAAATTGCAAATCTAACAATGATATGAACCAAGAAACAAAATTACAATAATCAAACTTTTAAAAAACAATGTGAATTATTTAAATATGAAGCAAATAATATTTGTTCCATTTATGTAGAAAGGATGTATGTAATAGTGAATTATTTACATAATTTGCATGCTGAAACATAAATTCATGCATGATAACAATCGAATAAAAAAACAAACATGACACAATCTATATATTTATAACCAAGAACAGTTTAAAAAATGCCAAATGTTGATTTCAATTGCATTTTAAGTTCTCATCAGAGGGCAATATTTGCACTTTGAAATATGGCAAGAATAGTTTGAAATATGCATTTACATAAAATGCCAAAATTATGTAAGACAGTGACCACGAAAACATGTAGTTGGTTGAACTGAAATCAACAATGTAAACCATAATAACTTTGATAAGCAATTGGTATAGCGCTTGCATATTGAAAATAGAGCAGATTAAAAAAGAGGGAGAACAATATGAAGTTTACATTAAGACAAAACATGGAAAGTATAACAGTCAATCATAAAACACACTGAAGACACAAAAATATCTAACAAAAAATATATGGCATAATAATAAATCATAAAATACATGTAACACAGTGATTAAGTTAAAATGCATCTAGATTGAATTGAAGTTAACAATGGAAATCATAATAATTTTGATAAGCAACTTGTATAGTCAATGGGTTGAATAATGGTAAATGGTGCATCGAAAAATAGGAAAAGCAGTTTGAATTTTGTTGCAAAATAGAGCATAAAAAGTATAATGATCAATTATAAAACACATGAAAGACATAGAAGAATAAAAAACATAGGCATAACCAATTTGCATAAAAACAACTAGAACAATTTGAAATTTACAAGAACATATAAAGCATAAGAATAAATCATAAAATACATGAAAGACATGAATAACATGAAAGGCATCAAAGTAAATCATAAAACACATGAAAGATGGATTAAACAAAAACTCATCTCCCCTGAACTAAAATTCTCAACATAACAAATAATCAAAGAGGTAAATGTAAAAAAGCACAACAATTAAATAAAAAAATCCATATAGTCAATAAACATTTAACCTGTTGTTCCAAGTTCATTGCAAAACAAAGATGACAAAAAAAGCAATAAGGAAACTAACGTAACGACCATTAAAACTTAGAACTATCTGAGTAAGATACTAAAGCAAAGAGATGAACAACCAAGTCAATGGCAAAAGAGCAAAAGCACTTTTAACTTTCATGATAAAAAAATATATGCATTATTTGTATAGCATGAAATAATCTAATTGTTTTAACAATGAATCATTAAAAAAAATCTATAGAAACAAAAACATTGTAACAATGAGAAATAAAGCAAATATAACTTCAGGATAAAATAAACAACTAAAGAGAAATAAATTTAAAAAGGCAATAATTGAAACAAAAAACAGCATACAATCAATAAAGGTTGAGGCTCTTGATCCAAGTTTCCTACAATTGTAAAACAACAAAGAAATTAATAAAGAATATTCGAATAAAATCTACAAAATAAGCCATCAAATATCAATATAGAAAAAATGGTAATAAATAAATTTAAGAACTCCATGCAGGTAACAAATACTCAAACGGAGAATATAATACAACCTGATATTCTCATGGAACATTAGGTGAAATCCAATCGAAAATATCTCATTTTTTCCCACCAAGGAATGGCAAAAGGGAAATTTAAAATTGAATCATAATAACAACTTGAACAACATGATAGATCAAACAAATTCACAACAAATCCCAAAATGATATAAAAGAAAGTAGAAATTTCATCCCATAAAGAAAAGAAATTTAACAAACCAAATAATAAAAATAAGAATTTGAATAGCAGGACAAAGCAAGGCAATATGCAACAAAGAAACAAAAAAGGTAAAAAAATAAAAAACAAAAGTAAACAATCACAAATGTGAAAATCATTCCCACCCCAGAAAACCCTAACCAACGAGATAAACAGAGCAAAAGAATGCAAAGAGAGGTGTAAAGAAACAGAGAAAGGAAAAATAAAGTAGCCTCAAATTTACAATGTACCCTAAAGGAATGTTTTGTGTCAATAGAGTACTTCTTTAAAATACAATTAGGCAAAAAACATAAGACAAAAAATTATTTATTATGTTGCACAAACAAAACAAAACAAAACATTACTTGTAGAATATAAAAACTTAACCTTTTGAGGCTAATCAACTAATGCTAATAAGTTAGGTTGCAAATGCAAATGGAATATCCATTTTCTACAATTAAAATAGAATAGGGTTTAGGGTGAATTAATGACTAAACACTAATGGCATGGAAAACAAAAATATCCAGATGCAATATAAGATTTGAAGACTCAACAATGACTTGAACATGCTTAACTAAATCAACTCATGCTTAACCAAATCAATAAATTTTCAAATTTGGTTATTGAAAACTATCAAAATGAGATCACAGTTTGTCTAAAAAATAGAACATCAAAAGAAACAAACGGTCTAGAAAAATACAGGAAAACATAAAAGCAAAGATGGTGAAGCAGGAAAAATACTCAAAGGACACAAATAATCCTGGGCTCCAAAATGCAAAATTGTAGCTATAAATTGAAGCACAGATGGTAAAAGAAATAAGACAAAGGAGGAAGAACAATAAATAGAAAGAAGAAGAAAATCAAAGATTGAAAAAAATCCTTGGGAACCTTTAAACAATCTCAGCAAGTACAAATGAAGACTTATGATTGACATCGAGAAGATAGGTTTAAAAGAGCGAACACAGAGCCAAAGCCACATCAATCGGCTGTACAAATTAGAGCCACTCAATACAAACCTTTAAAAACCAAAGACCCAAAGGTAATTGTAGAAACAAAGAATGAACAAGAGAGATAAAAGAAAAAATAAGGTGGATAGAGGAAAAGAAAACATAAGGTAGGAGAAAAATCTTTTTTATTAAAATTAGACCTGGTAATTTTGGATATGACAGGTTAACACGACACGAAAAGACACGAGTCCAACAGGTTATGGGTTTACCCTTAATGTGTTTCATGTCTAAATGTGTCTGACACGTTAAGACACAAAAAGTTTCGTGTTTAACGTGTCAGACACGACAAACACGTTTAAAACACGTTTAAACATGTTTACTTAATCGTGTTATCGTGTTTAAACGTGTACACGTAACACGTTTATTAACCTGTTAAGCATTAATAGTTAAAGACTATTTTTACCTTATATAAATAATTTTAAATAATTATTTTAAAAAGTTTTTTTAATTTTATAAAGGATATTAAGGTAATTATACACCTTTGAACCCTAATTTTTCACCTTTGGTTTTTATTTTGGATTGCCTCAACTCTCACGGCTAATGCACGGAGCACCACCAGACCACTAGACCACAGCACCACGACATCGCCAGACCACCAGACCACGGCACCACGGCACCACTAGACCACCAGATCTTTCTTCTTCACCAAATCTTTCTTCTCTTCTTCAATTTCTTTTTCCCCTTTCACTTCAGCAGCTTTAGATTAGGACTTGGGAGTGTTGAGTGGGTTCCTTTAGCAGCTTTTTCCCTTTTCACTGAAAAAGAGGTAAGCAGTTTATTTTTACATTTTATTTTTCTTTTATTGGATTAATTTAAGGAACACAATACATTAGATTTGGGAGTTTGAAAGTTTGGTTGCCCAAACATTGCCCTTGCAAATCGGTCCATTGGTCGCAAACATTCCCCTATATCTTGTAGCCTTCTTCCATTAACTGCTTTTGGATTTCAAACTTGAAAACGACCTCACTTTTCCCTTTGAAAGCTTGGGTCCTATTTGAAAGAAAACCAAAAGGATTTTAAATTAGTAATGATACTCAAATGGTTGGAATCTGTATCTTGTAATTGACATTTGGATGTGTCTGATATAACTCCAAATTAAGATAAAGTCTTGTATTATGCATGTTGACTCTCTCTCACAAAATTCCACCCATACAAGCAGTCGGCTTCGTTTTTCGACCAAAGCAAAACCTTAGGCTATTTTGTAGTTTGTGATTTAAATGTTATAGTATTTGACGGATATTCATATTAAAATTACATGAATCTAATTGACTCATTATGATAAGGTTTCAGAGTAAGCTGAGTGTGTATTGATGAATGTTACTGACATTGTGCTATAAGAACTTCAGCTGTGATACTTCCTTTGGATTTTTCTATTGATACGAGTAGGTTGATTTAAACAGATGCCAAGCTTTATTATTTATTTTTTTAATTTAATATGTATTTTTGTTGAACATTATAAAATTCACCTAGATAACTACTATCACGACCTGGTACTCCCCTCGAGCCCGTGACAACCGTCGCAATGTCCCGATCGACACTGATTACCTCGAATGTCAACTGGAACCTTGTAAGGCTTTAATTGTCATGACCCGAAACCTCCCTCGGGTCCATGACAACCGTCGCGACGTCCCGATTGACACTCATTACCCAGAATGCTAATCGGAACCCTGCAAGGCTTACATATCAGTTTCTTGCCTTTCTTGTGAGCAATGGTTGTTAAACATTCCATTTTAAACAATTACCAGTCATTTTCGGCTCAAGTAAATCAAAAGACAATTTTTTAAAAAAATTTATAAATAAATATTAGTATTCAAAATATTGATCAAAATATAGTATTTTTATATAAAAAATATTTATAGAAACACGTGTAAGTAATCCTTTGTAACGTGGAAGTAAAATAAATTTATACATACAATAATTTACAAAGTTATAATGTACAATAATAATTACAATGACAAGTGGCCCATAAATACACCAAGTGTTGGTGATAGAAACCTACTATCTGTGAGATAGAGGGGTCAACTGGAATCCTCGACAAAATCGGTATCTACAAGCTACCACAGGCTTGAAATATTTGGAAAGGAGGTGGGTGAGATTTTGCAATCTCAATGAGTAAACAGACATTATCATAAATATCTAAAAGCGAGTAAAATGGAGGCAAGTTTAAACAACAAATCACAAACTATTTCATAAGGTTTTCCATTTATTCCTAAATGTTTGTAATTTACCAAAACAATTGTTAAGGCTTATGACTTTTATTAAAAATAGGGCTCAAGCCAAAAACTAATCCTCGGGGATACCTTGGTCGAGGCATTTAACCGAGTCTGCCGAGGTTGTTAAGATATTTACATGTTAAACACATTCTAGTTTTGAAAACAAGCTGTTCCTTGGCGTTGACTGAGTTACACATTCACGTGGGGGTTCGACGTGAAGTGAACTCGAACACTACCCCAAGAGTTACCCTCCTCGCCTCTACTATCGGAGTAACTATATAATCGGGTTTACCATGCCCCTCTAATAGGCAATCCACGGAAACCTGTCACTGCAGTGACTAAACCCACCAACTTTAATAAAATTTCGACAGTATAACGTGGCCTTTTTTTATTTACCCAGCCTGTATAGTAAAAGACAACTTACATAAATTCCCAATGCAATTATCAAATATAGCCACATATATACTCATATATCATAAGCCATTCATAGGAAAATATATTTTTCAAGACAATTGGCAGCCTCCAATTACTCAATTTCATGATTAAAAGTTTCTTATTTCAGAAACTCAAGACAATATATTTATTTGTCACATTTATTTCTAAAACATCAAAAATCCCATTTTAATCTCATTTTTGTTTCATAAAATCCATTAAGAGCATTTAAAAATAAACTCTAGATAATTTACAATAATAATAGGTTTACTCACAGTTTGTACAAATTAAATGCTTTCTAAGTGCCCTGATCACTGTTCGTCGGGTACTACTTCCTTGCCTTTACCGAAAGGCTCTCCTCCTAAACACATTGCAAAATTTACACAATTCACCACATTGATGGTAAATCACTATATAATTGACTTAAATCCTATACTAATGCATGGTATGAAATACAATAGCCTAAAACGACTTAAACGCAGTATTAACCTATTTTTGGCACTTTACCCGTTAAATTGCCAACGCGCTCCATTTTAGCTCTAAATTGTCCCATTTTCTCTCCAACATTTTTAACCATTAAATATCAGCCAATAACCCTCTAAAATCACCAAAATCAGCTCACTTTCCTCCTTGGAAAATTCGGCTAAAAATGGGACATTAACTAGGTAAATTTTTCACTTTGTTTTTCTATCACATTTAACCATTTTTCATCATTTTCTCTTCATTTCTATTAGAATAAAAATCAGTTCATCATCATTGTACATCATTGAAGATTCAACCAAGGGTGGGTATTGTGAAAATTTCATGCTTTCTTGCCCAATTTGATTTCTATACACATTTAACTAACTAAAACTATCAATTTAACTAAAAATCAAAACATAAAAATTTCAAATTCCTCCCCCTTGAATTTTGGCCAGCCCTTGGTATCACTTTTTGATCTCTTTCCTCAAGCATGCTCAATGGAAAAAAAGGCATAAGAAAGGTAGAAATCAAGCTAAAGTCGAAAAATCTTACCATTAGACGCGTAAACGGACGAAAAACGCAATTTCCCCTTTGAATTTTCTAGTTTTCCTTTGGTTTTTCTCTTTTCTTCCTTTCCTCTCTATTTTCTCTCTTGTTCTCTCCTTTATGGCCGGCCATCACCTGATGTGGAGTTAAAATGGGCTGATTTTCCATTAAAATAATATTAAACAATTAAAAAGTGCTATGTGTCACTTTTCCATTGGCCCGTTTTTAAAATTTCATCCTTTAAACTTCAATTTTTCACCACTTAACATACCATAGTTATTCATACCAAAAATAAGTAAATCCTATGATTTTGACAAGTTTTGGGTGGTGAAAATTACAGTTTTTACCCCGAAGCGACAAAATTACCGTTTTGCCCCTATGTTCCGAAAATTGCCGGAATTGAAATTTTTCACTTCCTATAATTAACTTATACTCCAAATAGTTCATCTTGGTCAAAATTTTCACTCCATGATCAAATTATTATCTTAGGTGGCAAAATGATGATTTTGCCCCTAAACATCAAAATTTTCAATTTTTTCCCAAATGAACCATCGAACTCCGAACAATCATTTTTAGTCATTCTTGGACAGTAAAATATTAAATTTCATCCTATGATTCCTATTTGAACTAGTTCGAGATTAAATCAACTCAAGTGTATCGTTAGGTTCAATACCGGGTTTCGTCTATTCTTAGGGACTTTCCTAGTGTAATAACATGCTACTCAGTGTATGTATGTCATGACATGTGTTTATAGGGTCGGATTTTACATTAATATTAGCTTCTCATTTTCTCACCATTATTCATCATTTTCTAAGCCATTTCTCTTGAAATAATAACAATCCATCTCCCACACACATCAAGGAAGATTCAGCCAATGAAGATTCATGGGGAAAATGGATTCTTTTCTTATTATTTTACTTCTAAATATGTTAAACTAACTAAAAACACTAACATAACTTAAAATCAAATCAATCCAACATCTTTCTCTCTCCATACCCATTTTGACCAGCCATGAATTCATCATGAAAACATGTAATTTAACCATGAAAAATAAAGAGAAATGCTTAAGGAAAATAGATTTCAAGTTTAAATTGAAAAATCTTACATTTTTCACTTATTTTCCTTGATTTTCCACACTTTTTCTCTTCAAATTCCCCACCTAGGGTTTGTTCTCTTCCTTTTTCCCTTTGTTCTTGGTGTGGCAAAATATTTGGAGACAAATGAGGGGTTTATAGGCTGATTTTTATAGAAAATAATAAAATATTCTAAGCTTAACACATGGCATGTTTCCATTGGTCAATTTTTGAAACTTTAAAAATTTTAAACCTTTTATTTCCACCACATGATTAGTCAAAGGTCAAAATGAGGTTATGGGAAGACCATGCGCTGGACAAATGTCCTGGTGGTGCAAAATTACTGTTTTACTGTCACGACCCGGAACTCCCCATCGAGCCCGTGACAATCGCCGCGAAGCCTCGACAGACATTCTTCACCCCGAATGTCGATCGAAACCACGCAAGGCTCTCGTATCAGCTTTCGCACTTCTCCGGTGAGCAATAGTTATCAAATAATCAAAAAACGAAAGATTACAAATCATTTCCAAATCATAACATAACATTTTTTTTTTTGCTAACAGGGGCATTTTTGTCATTTTTGTCGAAAATCTCGAAACTTGCTAAAAATATAGTAGGTAAGCCGAAAATATATATTTAATGATTTAAAAAAAAATTAAGTATCTAAAACGTTCATTTGAAAGCAAATTGTTGACAACTAGTACTATTCAAAAATAATAAATAAAATATTCTATTTTCTCATAAAATAAATTTTTATAGAAATATTCGTAAATAATTTTTCGCACATGAAAGTAAAGTAAAAATTGTATGAATAGAAATACAGATAACCAAAATATAAGTTTTGATCTGCAATGACACGTGGGCTCCAATTGACCAAGAGGATGTAAGATTGTGAACTCTTACTTTCTATAATGCAGTTCCGAGCTTAGTTCTCGTCCTACTCGACTATCTACAAACTGTCCTGAGCCTGAAAAATGTATAGGAAGAAGGGGTGAGATTTTATAATCCCAGTGAGTAAACAGATACCATCTAAAG